>NC_056737.1:511311820-511439320 GCF_019279795.1 Protopterus annectens | reverse complement strand
CTGCTTTTGACAGTAGATTCAAGGTAGAGAGTGGCAGCAAAGCCCTTCTGTTGGGCTGCAGCCTACCCCTCCTTTTTCCTTTAGTGTATCTAAAGTTTAGGAGTGGGCAGTATAAGATCCTGGCCTGGGAAGAGTATGGTGTGGAGAGTAAGATGTGGAAGTTGAGCTCTATGTATTTCAGACTACTAATCATTGTTGCCAGGCTGGTGAGCAATATGTCAACGTGAATATCAGTTGCTGGCTTGTTTTTTAGTATCAGATAATACATATTTGGTTTCATATGTATATGTTGCAGTTTGTTCTGACAGTAAAGTTGGTCACCATGCTAATTTGGTTAGCGTGTTTCTGGCTGGAGCTTGGAGACAAATACGAATCAAATAAATATCCACACTGGAGGTCAACCCCCGCGCTGGTTAGATCTAACCATAAACTAATCACTCTGGAAATATACGTTCCGCCCCCACCCCTGGTCAAAGAAACCACCATAAAAAATTTTCAAAAGCAAACTTCACATTACTTAAGACCGAGGTGGAAAGTTTCAAAGCCCCCATGCCAAAGGATAATGCTGGCCAAGCTGCAAAATCCTTTACTAATGCACTCTACAGGCACCTACAAGAATGCATGGATCATGCTATTCCAAGCAAAACCAACACTCACTCCTCCAAGAAAAGGAAACCATTCTGGTGGATCCTTGCCATAAACAAGCTATACAATAGAAGGATGAAACTAGTACAGAAAAGAGTAAAATCCCAAGAAGAAAAGACATCCCTGATCAGTATCAGCAAGAAACTACAATCTCTCATAAAATCATCCAAGGCTAGCTTCGGAAGAAAAATTGCCAAGGACTCCAAAGATAGCCACAAGGCATTCTTTAGCTATGTCAAGAATCTAAGTGGTAATTCTCAGATCTGCTCGGAGTTAGTGCAGAATGGCACAAAATACATTGAACCGACCGATATTGCCAACATCCTGGCAGACAGGTTCAGTGCAAACTTCACCCCCAAAAGGCCCCATAACCATACTAGAAAAATGTAGTGTCCCTGAAATCACAGACACTCAGGTTAAAACAGCCCTCTTCAAAGCCAAAAACACAACATCAATGGGACCAGACGGTGTCACAGGCTGCATCCTACATGAGCTCAAAGATGAACTAACCCCTCACATAAACACACTGTTCAAACTCAGTCTCTCCAAAGGCTACATGCCCATAGTGTGGCACACAGCAACAGTTATTCCCCTCCACAAATGTGGAGCCAAAACAGACCCCGGAAACTATCGCCCTATAAGCCTGACTAGCTTGGTCTGCAAGGCTATGGAGCGCATCATCATGGAACTCATAAACAGAGACATTGGGAACCTCCAAACACTGGAACCTACCCAGTTCAGCTTTGTTAAGGGCAGATCGTGCCTCCTAAACCTGGTGGACTTCTTTGAGACAGTTACCAAGGCTATAGATGAGGGAAAGGTGGTCCACACAGCTTACTTAGACCTTGCAAAGGCCTTCGAAACCATTCCCATTCAGGTATTATAGACAAGCTCACCAGCCTGAACATAACCCCCTACATCACGAGATGGGTTGCCAACTGACTCATGGACAGAACCCACATGGTAAGAGTTGTGGGAGCTAGATCTGACTCTAAACCGGTTACAAGAGGCATTTCCCAGGGCTCAGTCCTAGGACCCCTCCTGTTCGGCATATACTTCTCAGAGGTACAAGCAAGCACAGAAGGACTATGGCTGACCAAGTTCGCAGACGACTGCAAACTAGGGGCTATAATTGACTCACCGGTGGACACAGACATCCTCCAAAAGGGTCTCACTGAGACAGATACCTGATGTCAAAACCATGACCTCAAGCTAAATGCCAAAAAGTGCATATTCATCCCCTTTGGAAAAACAACGTAACCACAAACTGCCACATAGGTGGTAGCCACCTAAATATGGAAGACATAATAAGGGATCTGGGGACCCAAGTAGATAGTAACCTCTCCTTTGATAATCACATTGCCAGAGTAGTTAGAAAATCCTTCTATGTGGCCCACCTAATTACAAAAGGGTTTGCATCCAGATCAAAAGAGGTCATTGTGCCCCTCTATGCATGAATCATCAGACCCATCATAGAGTACAATGCCCCATTTGGGATGTACCTTACAAGACACCTGCAACAGGTGGAAAGACCACAGAAGTACCTCTCCAAGAGGATCACTGGCCTCAAACAGATGCCCTATGTAGCTCGACTGAAGAAACTCCAGCTATACTTGGTTGCATACCGCCTACTCAGAGGTGATCTCTGCCTGACATACAAGGCCATGTCCAACCCAGAATTGATGCTCCACCTAAAGAAAACCATATCCCCTCGAGCCAAACACTCTAGGGATCTAAACCTCACCACAACAATAAATAGGACATGCTGGAGTGATAGATTCCTGTCCCGAAGACTTCCTATGCTCTGGAACAAGATTCCTGTCTACATTAGGCAGAGCTCCTCGCTAACCCTCTTCAAGAGAAACCTTGACGAGTGGATGGGAAACAGAAAGTTTACCCCGGGGATCACTTCAATGGCTCTGCTGGACAGAGGCACAGGGAACTAATCTAAGGGGGCAGTGAAAGCCAACACATTCCAGCTAGGCTTATAAGTGCCTTTGGGCAGATAGCCTAGTACCTACCTATGAATCGATGAACCTAAATATCTTTTTATCTAGTGTGCCTCTGTGGATAGTGGTTGCTGTTCATTCGGTCACTATAGGAAGCATGCGTAGATGGCTGATGACTGATATTGACAAAATCTTGAATTGATACTTTTATTCTATCTCTGTTTTTTAGTTTCAGGATGCATTATATTATATATTCCTTTGCAAATATGATAGATTTTCTGATGCAAACTGTCGCTTGTTGTGGTTATACACTGTCGATTCATTATTAGGTCCACTATGAATAATCACATCTCATTTAATCGACTTGTGATTATTCGACCACAAGACACCTGAAACCTTAGTAGGTCACTAGCCAAACCATCAGTGCTCTCAAGATCACAAAACATAGAAAAACATTCTTTTTTTTTTTTTTTGCAGAAGGACAAACCATCCTGTTCCCCTTGACATGGGACCAAGCCTCCAACCGCCAAACCTATGTGTATCTATATCTATGTACATATATATATATATATATATATATATATATATATATATATATATATATATATATAGACATAGATATAAGTAGAAATATATCACAACACACACATACACACACAAACACACAACTGAAAAAGTTACGAAGTGACGAAAATACAGCTCTCACCTTCTCTGAATCTGGCCATCTTGTCATGTCAATGGCAGTCTTTTTGTGTTTGCTTTTCTAAGTGTTAGTCACCAATGTGGTGATAACCAGTTGGGGTCCCCACATTATCATTTAACATGACATGTCAGATGACTTTGCACTATATTTTACTCTAATTACAGCTCCAGTATAACACAATAACACAGGACAAGAAGGCAGGAAGAAAGGAAAGAAGAAAGAATGAAAAAAAAAGGAAAAAAAAAAAAAAACAAGAAAAAAAAGAAAATAAAGGTCTTTGTTTAATTAAGTCTATATATCAATGATTTCAAAACATATTCCCGGCCATTTTGGCTCACATGCCGACCTGATATGACGTGGATGTCAAGCTGCAATGTCTGATTTGTCTGTCTTCTTACATCATCTTGAATTTTTCCCCAACCCTCCCACCTATTTGCTATTGTTATTTTAAAAGCCAGTGTCTCTGCCTTTTACCCCTTATGGTATTCTGACTACCAAATTCCCTCCCTCCCCCCAGTTGCTATTGTCAGTTGTGTAAGCTGATTATAGGTTCATAGGTAAGTACTAGGCTATCTGCCCAGGGGCATTTATAAGCCTAGCCACAGAGTGATGGCTTTCACCTCCCCGTTAGATTAGTAACCTAGGCTTCTGCCTAACAGGGCTCCTGAAGTGATCCCAGGGTAGAACCTATGATTACCCATCCACTCATCAAGATTTCTCTTGAAGAGGGTCGGAGAGGAGCTCTGTCGAATATGGATTGGGATTCTATTCCAGTGTGAGGGAAGTCGTTGTGACAGGAATCTATCCCTCCAGTATGTCCTGTTTATTGTTGTGCATAGGTTCAAGTCACTGGAATGAGTGGTTCTGAGGGATCTCGTTTTTTTGAGGTGAAGCATGTCCATTAGTTCAGGGTTTGACATGGCCCTATAGGTCAGGCATAGGTCACCTCTGAGCAGACGGTAAGCGACTGAGAAGAGCTGGAGCTTTTTTAGTTGTGCTTCATAGGGTAATTGTTTAAGGCCCTTAATCCTCTTAGTGAGGTACTTCTGTGGTCTTTCTAGTTGTTGCAGGTGTCTAGTGAGGTACATCTCAAATGGGGCATTGTACTCTATCATGAGCCTAATGAGTGAGGAGTAAAGGGGCACAATCACCTCCTTGGATCTGGATGAAAAACCCTTTGTGATCAGGTGTGCCACATAGAAGGATTTCCTGACCATTTTGGCTATGTGGTTATCAAAGGAGAGCATGCTATCTACTTGGGTACCCAGGTCCCTAATTACTTCTTCTGTACTTAGTGGATTCCCATCTATGTGGTAGTTTGTACGTACTTTGTTTTTCCCAAATGGGATTACTACGCATTTTTTGGCATTTAGCTTGAGGCCGTGACTTTGACACCAGGTGTTTGTCTCTGAGAGACCCTTTTGCAGGATGTCTGTGTCAGCCGAAGAGTCAATTATTGCATCCAATTTACAGTCATCTGCAAACCTGGTTAGCCACAGTCCCTCTGCATTTGCCTGTACTTCGGAGAAATATATACTGAACAGGAGGGGTCCCAGGACTGACCCCTGTGGGACTCCGCTTGTGACTAGTTTAGAGTCAGACATGGCGCCTGCCACTCTTACCATGTGGGTTCTGTCTGAAAGCCAATTGGCAACCCATCTCGTGACATGGGGGTTGATATTTAAGCTGGTGAGTTTGTCTATGATTCCTGAGTGTGGGATGGTGTTGAATGCCTTAGCGAGGTCCAGATATGCTGTGTGGGCCACCTTCCCTTTATCTATGGCCTTGGTGACTGTTTTGAAGAAGTTGACCAAGTTCAGGAGGCAAGATCTGCCTTTAACAAAGCCGAACTGGGTGGGGTCCAGTGTCTGGAGGTTCCCAATGTCCCTGTTAATGAGCTCCATGACAATGCGTTCCATGGCTTTGCAGACCAAGCTAGTCAAGCTTATAGGGCGATAGTTCCCAGGGTCAGTTGTGGCACCACCTTTGTGGAGTGGTACGACTGTTGCTGTATGCCATTCTTTGGGTACATAGCCTGTAGAGAGGCTGAGTTTGAATAGTGTTTTGAGATGGGGGGGTTAGTTCATTTTGAAGCTCGTTTAAGACACACCCTTGGATACCATCTGGTCCCATTGATGCTGTGTTTTTGGCTTTTGCAAGGGCTGTCTTTACTTGTGTGTCTGAGATATCTGGAGCGCCACATTCTACTGGGATGGGTGCTAGCCCCTTTGGTGGGGGGGGGTGAAGTTTGCACTGAACTTGTCAGCCAGGATGTTGGCAATGTCGGCTGGTTCAGTGTATTTATGGCCATTATGCACTAGCTCGGAGCATATCTGAGAGTTTGCCCCTAGCCTCCTGACATAGTTAAAGAAGGCCTTGTGGTTATCCTTAGAGTCATTTGCTATTTTTCTTTCGAAGTTGGCCTTGGATGATTTAATGAGGGAGCGCAGTTTTTTACTGATGTTAATCAGAGATGCCTTCTTATTTTGGGTTTTTGTTCTGTCTTGCAGGAGTTTCCTCCTTCTGTTGTAAAGTTTATTTATGGCCGGGGTCCACCAGACTGGCTTCCTCTTTTTTGAGGAGTTGGTCTTGGTTTTACTTGGGCTGGCTCGGTCCATGCATTCTTGAAGGTGTTCATAGAATGCGCTTGTAAAGGATTCTGCCGATGGGTCATCATTTTCCATTTGATTGGGAGCTTTGAAACTTCCCACCTCAGTCTTGAGGAGTGTGAAGTTGGCTTTAGAGAAGTTTTTTTACCTTGATTTCCTTGACTGTTTGGGGGGGGGGGTTGGGATGTGGATGTCCAGTGTGATTAGTTTGTGATCTGATCTTACCAATGACGAGTTTACCTCAGGTGTGGAACATAGGTTCCCCATGTTGGTGATGACCAGGTCCAGTATGTTGTCACCTCTTGTGGGAGTGGTGACCAGCTGTTCCAGGGCGTTTGAGTTTATAAACTCAAGGAAGCATTGTGCTAGGGTGTTTGAGCTTGAGTAGTTTTCCCAGTCAATGTTTGGATAGTTGAAGTCACCCAGTAGCATGGTGTTGGGTAGAATCTTCATACTTTCTAATTTTCTCAGGAATGCTGAGTGAGGGTCCTTAGACAAGGTGGGAGATCTGTAGCAAGCTATAAATTGAACAGTCAATTTACCCACTGTGAATTGCACTTGGATGGTCTCAGATTCCGCGTGCTGTGCTACTAGCCTGGAGGTGTGGGTGTTCTTGATGAATATGGACACACACCCTCCTTTTGTGTTCCGGTCCTGGTTTTGGGACCTAAAGGTATGGTAGGAGTTATAGCCTGGTAGTGCTGGGGTGCTCTCTGGAGCCTTGAACCAGGTTTCTGTCACTGCAAATACGTCGATTTCTTTCATACTAAGGAGAGCCTCGAGTGCGTGCATTTTGAGGTTTAGACTTCTGGCATTGAGCAGCATTATCCTCAGTTTTTATTATTGTTGTTTATGGAGGCGGGTTTGTCTTTTGAGCCTTGCCTAAAAAAGGCAGTATTGGGGCAGCAAGAGTCTTGGCCAGTATTCGAAAGCCTATGGGCGACAAGTGCAAGCCGTCTCTGGTGAAGCAACGTGGCTTGTCAAGCATGTCGTCCCAGGCTGACAAGTACTGGATCCCCTTTGAATGACACCAGTAGTTTAACCAATTGTTGAAACTGATAATTTTTTCTTCATATACTGGCATCATTTTGGGTGAGGGCAGGATGCTACTCAGAGTCAGAGTCATACCAGCAAGGGCTACATGGTCACAGAGCTCCTCAGTGTCTCTTTTCATGTAGTCCAGGGAGGTATATCTCAGGTCATTTACACCAACATGTACAATGACAGAGTCATATCTATACTTGTTGTGGAGTGACCTGAGTGCATGTGTTATGTGGTGGATTCTGGCACCTGACAGGCAGCTTACAGTAACCTTCTCCTTGTTCAGTCTAGTGAGTGGGATGTCTGTGTGTCTGATGATAGAATCACCGATTACTAGTCTGTTAGGTGTGTTATTTAGCCTTAGGGGCTGTTTTTGCTTGGCACACTGACGTTGTGACGTATGTGTTACCTGGTTTCTGTTGTGTTGTGGGGGTTGCTTGGGTGTATGCTTAGGATGTCTCTGTTGTTTAGGCAGGTTCTTATTTAGAGCCACTGAGTATGTTTTTGCGTGTTTCTGAGAGTTGTTTGCTGGTGCAGCTATGGCTGGTCTATGTGAGTCTGGTAATGTGGTGCTAGTGTTGCCCTTCTCCTTGTGACTGGATGATCCAGTCGTGGGTTGAGAGAGCTTAGCCTCCAGCTTGGCTGTGTAGTTGCATCTCTCACATATGTTTGTGTTCGTTGGGAGGAGAAGGGGGTTGTTTGTGTACATGAGGCAATTGTAGCATTGCCTCAGGATGCCCGGATTCACCAGCTGGACCAGAGAGTACACTTGAAGCTGTCCCTTGAACATGCCTGAATAGATGGTTTGGACTTTATTGCTGATTGGATGAGTAAAGAGCCTTATACTTCCTGAGTATAGGGCTGAAGTGCCAGCTGTAAGCTAGTGCTAGTTTTAGTGAGTTTTAGTAAGTGCTGGACTTAAAATTCTGTATTTCTAGTGCTGGGTCGAAGTGAATCAAGTTTCAAGGGAAAAACTGAAGTGCAGACTTCGTGGAGCCTGGAATAGTTTAACCGCAGCTAAACAGCGCTGCGTGGTGTGCAAATCCGCGCTAAGTGGTTTTTATACCAGGGAGATCAAAAGGATAGAAATTAGTCCAAAATGGCCAATGAGCTACAAGTTGCTGGGCTGGGACCACTCCTACAGGGACAAATAGGCTGCCTAGCGTTCCCTCTCTCACAGTGAATAAGGAAGCCACCTAATTATCCAAGTATGATATGGGCAACACAGGAACCTTTACCACAGTCCTGGATTCAGCAAAGCCTGAAAAATGGACTAGACTAGTTCAGAAAGGCGGGAAAACAAGGAGTTTTTTTTTTCAGAAACAACAGAAATGCAGAGCTTAAATTACTTTAAATACACATAGGAGGCTAGTGCACTTGAGTGTGTAGCCTGCGACTGTGTTACAGGTAACTTAAATGCAAAAACAACAAACAGTAACTTTTTTCAAGTGCAACAAAGAAATAAGTACAGTAAGCAATGCAGATATCACTAAGGATCCACAGAAGCACTGAAAAGCCACGTTTTAGGTGGGATTAGCGTTTCAGGGAAACAACAAACAAAAACAATACTTAATCAAGTCCAAAGTCTCTCTTTTGTCTCTTGGCCACTTGTAGGACTCGGCAGGCACCATGAGGAGCTTGCTGAGCTGTATACAAGCGCAAAACCGCGCTAAGCATTTTTTATACCAGGGAGAGCAAAAGGATAGAAATTAGCCCAAAATGGCCAATGAGCTACAAGTTGCTGGGCTGGGACCACTCCTACAGGGACAGATAGGCTGCTCAGAGTTCCCTCTCTCACAGTGAAAAAGGAAGCCACCTAATTATCCAAGTATGATATGGGCAACACAGAAACCTTTACCACAGTCCTGGATTCAGCAAAGCATGAAAACTGGACTAGACTAGTTCAGAAAGGCGGGAAAACAAGTACTTTTCCCACTACTGCGTCACATAGACTTATCATACTGAAATCCCACTCAGAAAACAAGTATTGCACTTTTGCTAACCTCCTTTACTATAAACTTTTATTTTCACAAAGCTCCCATTTGCTTAGCATCCTTGCTGCACACTGAGCGGGTCATGAATAAATCATATGCCATCCCTGGCTGATAAAAGATTTATTGCTGTTTTGCACTTCATTCAACTGCTTTATCTGCTGATTTTTTGCACATTGAATCTTTTTCAAGTACCCTTGATGTAGTACTGGTTGCTGGTTGCTGAGAACTGCTGAGAATTGCACTTTTGAGAAGCTTTACTGACAGTGTTACTGTGTAAGTTACTACTTTTTTATTTTTGGTACTTAAATGTTGTAGTCCTGCAATTTTGGCTTGCTAAAGGGATTCTACATAGTTTCCTTAGTTTTAAGTACCTGTATAAATATGGCATGTTTGAAGGGTTCTTGGCTAATTCCCATAGATTTCATCAACTCTTGGTATCCTCACCTGACCATCTGAAGTGATTTCCAGAAGCTGTTTTAGTGATAGACTACTGATTTCTTGTTTTATGTGTGCATTTATATGTATTCAAAGCTAAAATTACTGTATTTGCTCAAACTGTCTTCTTATTGGTATGATTGACTTGAAATTATTTTGCCTAGCTAGTTTGTCAAAGTTATTTTGTGGTAGTCTACATTCTCAAGCAATCTTTTTATGCTTTTACATTGAGGACTGGGGTATTCGATCTAGTGGGCAGTACATAGTGGCCTGGTCTATCTGAGTTGGAAAGACTGAAGTTAATCTATATCATTGGGACTGTAACCTGCAGTTTAGTGATGTATTGCACAAAGTCAAACTCAGAGCAGATAGCTTGTGCATTAGATAGTACTAAGATCATATCCTAACACTATATAATACCATTTCCTAGCACTATTCAACTCTCGTCTCTAACCTTAGAGACCACTCTAAAAGACCTCTGTAAAAATCTAGTCTTCAAACCCAGCTAGCCCTCCCTAATACAGGCCCGGATAACATGGATATGCAATTTCCAAATGTCTCTGTGGCCAGCTTGGTAGATATGAGTATCCTAAGGCAATGTAGCAGTTGTCTCATGTTCAATGACAGCCTTTAAAGAAACCAACACAGTATGTGAGAGATGTATATACACAATCTCCTTGGAGGCAAAAATCTCGCTTACAAACAAGGGTGTCAAGAACATACATACTACATCTGCCACACAGTGTCCACTCATACAGACCATCTTATGCTGAGGCACTAAAAAGCAACCTCCTCAAACCTCAAAGACATCCTAAGCCTGCAAACAACAATGCATATTCTCTGCAGTCTCTAAAGCATACACCAAAAGAAATACCAAACACTGCACATAAGCCTACACCCAATGGACCCCAAAAACAAAGTCCATAAGGAAAGCAAACAATTTACCCAGGACTCTTGTCATAGGGGACTCCATTGTACAACACATAGATGCCCTGCTTGCCAGACTGGACAAGGAGGATATTACAATCAGTTGCTTATCTGGAGCCAGGATCTGCCAAGTTGCGCATGTACTCAAGTCACTGCACCACAGGTACCAGTATGATTCTATCATGGTCCAATTGGATATAAATGACCTGAGACATACCTCTCTAGATTATGTGAACAGAGACATTGTGGACCTCTCTGAGTATGATTCTCAGACTGGTATGTGCCTTGCACTGAGCAGCATTTTACTTTCACCAAGGATGGTACCACAATATGAACAGAAAATGATTGCCTTTAACAACTGGCTTAATCTCTGGTGTCAATCCATGGAGATTCAAATATCTGGAAGGACATGGTCAACAGACCACATTGCTTTGCCAAAGACAACCTGCACCTGCCCTCCCTGGGTTTCTGAATTTTGGTAAAATGTTATCCACCCCCTTGGGGACTTTTTTATGCAATGCCAAAGTGACAAGCCTACATATATAGCAATTAAAAGCCAAAGGAACCTAAAGGTGTTGCTGCTCAATGCTAGGAGCCTTAATAAGAAACTCCACAGCCTACACTTCACTCTGGAGAATATAGACATCTATGTCATTACAGAGACATGGTTTAAAGCCACAGAAGCTACTCTGGTAGTGCAAGGCTGCAGTGCCTTTCACAGATTTAAACCATGAGCCACACAGACAGGAAAGATGGAGATGTCTTGATCTACTTTAGCAACAAGTATATCTTCATGTTAGTTAAACAGGATGATACCCTGTAGTTCATCCACATGCAGATTACCTTTGATAGAGTCCCTTACCATATTTTAGCAAGTTATAGGTCACCATCTATGTCTCAAGATCTAGATCTACTGGAGACTCTCCATCCAACCACTTTATTCATGGGACACTTTAAATACCATTCTACAGACTTGGACACATACATTGCCACCAACTTGCAGGCACAACGTTTCTTGGATTATTAATGCAAATGCCCTTGATCAGTTAGTGTGTACTTCAATGAGATGATCAAATATACTGGACTTTGTTCTCACTAATATAGAAGAGCACTTCACCCCCCCCCACCTCCAATGTTACATCCTCACTGGTGAGGTTGGATCAGAACGCTGTCTCATTCCAAATAAAAATCAACTTGGAAAATGGGGATTGGGAGGGTGGCCTAATGGTTAAGGTGTTTGCCTTACAAACACAAGGTGCAGGGTTTGAGTCTCACAAGGGATAATTGGCTAGGCTTAAAATGACTCGCAAGGGCAATTAGCTTAGTACTAATCTATGAACCCAGCAAAACCTGCTACAGTTAGAAACTTTTCTAAAGCAAACTACATCTTATTAAGCAACTGTTTGTCAAAATTCAATGCCCAACCCATTCCAAAGTTCACAAAAGGCTATGCATAATTGTTGGCTGAATAGAGGCTGCTGTACCTACCAGAAGTAAGTTCAAAAGAAACCCCAAAAACAAACCACACTAGTGGAATCCTATTCTTAACAGGGTGTATAACAAAATGAAAAAAGTCATGATCAGAGTTAGAAAGAGCAACTGTCATAATGACAAGAGCTCACTAATAAAACTAAACAGGAAACTAAGATGGCTAATTAAATCCAACAAGGCCAATTATGAGGTCAAGATAGCTTCTCAGGTTAAATACTACCACAAGGTCTTCTTCAGCTATGTCTGAAATCTCAAAGGTAACATGCAAAAGTGTTCTGAACTGGTAGTAAATGGAATCACCTTCACTGAGCAGTGACATAGCAAATCTGTTGGCCAACAAATTCAGCTCACATTTTAACCCCCCACTCATCCCTACCACCCCTTGTGAAATCCCTGGCAGCATAACTCCAAACAGGGAAAAGTCAGAGCTCTATTCAATAAGACTAAAAATACATCCTCAATGGGACCCAACAAAATCCCAGGTTACCTCCTAAATAGCCTGAAACATAACCTATCAGGACCACTTGAATCACTTTTCAAAACAGGCTACATACCTAGCGAATGGAGAATGTCAATGGATATCACCCTTCATAAGGGTGGATCATCATCTGACCCCATAAACTATAGACGCATTAGTCTAACTAGTCTTATATGCAAAGCCATGGAATGGGTTATTATGGAAATGATCACTAAAAACATTGGCAACCTGCAGGCACAAGACCCATCCCAGTTTGGTTTTGTCAAAGAAAGGTCATGCCTACTTAACTTGGTAGACTTCATTGACAAGGTAACCAAGGCAATGGATCAAGGGAATACAGTGCATTCTACCTATGCAGACCTGGCTAAGGCACTCAGCACAATACCCCATTCAAGTATTATGGACAAACTCATTGAACCAGGCCTAAATCCCTACACAACTCACTGGATTGTTAGCTGGCTCACAGATAGGACCCAAGAAGTTAGGAATGCTGAGTCCACCTCCATCAAGAGAAAGTCACCAGTTGAGTACCACAGGGCTCCATGCTGGGTGCACTCCTGTTTGGTGTCTACTTCTCGGAGGTCAGGGCTAATGCCAAGAGCCTCTGGATCACCAGGTTTGCAGACGACTGCAAATTAGGGGCCATTATAAAGTCCCCATATGACACTAACATCCTATGAGAGGTCTAACACAGACAACTGACTGCTGCCGAAGCCATGGATTAAAACTCAGTGCAATGAAGTGCATTATAGCATCTTTTGGGAAAATATCTACCCAAGCAAATTACTCCATTTATAAGATACCCCTAAGAGTTGACCTGGTAGTTAGAGATCTGGGAACATATGTGGACAGTAATCTGGCTTTTGACCTACACGTAGTCATGGTAGTTAGAAAATCATTCTATACTGCCCAACTTATAAGAAAGAGTATAACATCCAGGTCCAAGGATGTTATAGTACCACTCTACTTGACCCTTATCAGACCAGTCATTGCATAAAATGCCCCCTTTGGCATGTACCTGACTAGGCTATGCAACAGTTGGAATGCCCATAGAGGTTCCTCACCAAGAAAATCCAGGGTATTAACACACTGTCCTATATAGACTGCCTTATAGCCCTGTCTTTATACTCTTGCCTCCTACAGGTTGTCAAGCAGCATTCTGTGCTTTGCATTTAAAAGCATCCTTAAATCCAGCCCTGATGGAGCTTTTGCACATCCACAGTATGAGCAGCACCAGAAACACTAGATCCAGGGATTTGAACTTTGCTTGCGATGAATATAGAGCGTGCTGGTGAGACAGATATGTGAATCAAAGGCTCCTCATTTTCTGGAGTAGGCTCCCCATCCATGTGAAGCAGAGTCCATCCCTAAACCTATTCAAATGTAACCTTAACAATTGGATGAGAAATTACAAATTCATCCCCAGGCTGGTCCCCATGTCTCTTATAGACAGAGGGCAACAGTAAACATTCCCTAACTAACATTAATTGGAAAATTATAAATGTATCCCTGGGCTGGTCCCCATGTCTTTAATAAACAGAATGTTAAGAAATATTTTTTATTTTTTATCGTTCTGTTTATTAAAGTTGTACTGTGAAGTACCCGCTGAGTGTGGTATTTTATTTTTGTTTTGTTTCTAAGTTTTGGCCAGTTTGGCTATTTGTTTTTTTATTGGTCCCCATGTCTATTATAGACAAAGGCCGACTTTAAATATTCCCTAACATATCCCACCCATATAACTTTTTAGCAACCACCTAACTAACATACCTCTTCTAACAAACATATCCTTCCAATTAAGAAGCACATGTTACCAGGGGATTCAATTGCTTTTGGTTGCATGGCTATGCCTGTAAAGGTCCTGGTGGTCATTAGCCTAATATATACCTATGAAGCTAAGAAAAGGAAAGAAAGAAAGAAAGAAAGAAAGAAAGAAAGAAAGAAAGAAAGAAAGAAAGAAAGAAAAAAAGAATATATATGTCAATGTTTGCATAAATGAATTCCCTTTATTATGAAAAAGAAAGATGTGGATATGTCCTAGTGCATTTATTGATTTCCCAAACATTAATAACCCTTCAAATGAACACAAGTCAAATTTGAAAGCTCTCTGATGAAGCTGGACTGTGCTTTTGATATGACATTCCAGAATATACTTTATGCGCAAGAAAACAGATATTTAATTATATAACTGGAATGAGACACAGACCACATCACACAGAGCACATCATGTGGATTAATAATTCTACCAGAAGCTAGCACAAGTTGATAATGGTCCAAAAGGCTTTGCCAAAGAAAAGCAATACAGTGATATTTAATGTGATAAAACAGACATTTTATGTTGTCTACATTCTATGTATGTGCGAAGCTGAATTCTATTATCAAATTAAAGAAAGCATGTTAAAACACAGTACCAGCATTATTCATTATTTAGCCATCATACTAAGCAATAATCAGGTTTGTGTTGTTAATAAATACTTTCTCTGGATTTTTGCAAATGTCTCAAAACTTATATACTGCTATGAGTTGCCACAACTCTGAAAACCTTACAATAATATATTTACTAAAACATTTTTGAAGACTGGTCACAAAAATGCTAATTTAAAATAAAGATCCTAAGTATTACTAAGAACAATTATTTGCTTTAACCCTCATTGCTCCAATTGCAGTCTTGGCAAATATAGGAGGATGTTGCCTCTACACTTTGCATATGCAAAGTGCTGGCTGCAGTTCAAGCTACTTGGTAAGCATACATGCCTTGGTCTTTAGTGCTGCCTGCTGCAATACCCATGAGATGAGGCAGTACTAGTCACTTATTTTTATCCTCACTGAGGACTTTATCACTCTACAAAATGGAATAGTTTGCAAATAAATTGACTGTCATTTTGATTTTTTTAACTTTCTATCCTGTCCACTCCTGTCCCTAGTTAGCTTGTGGCTGTATCTCATTTCCACATCTGAATAAACCCAAATCCACCACTTTCTCCTTCCTAAATACTCATGTTGTGCTTCACCAGATGGGCCTTCAGATTGCACAGGAATATGACCATGTGATGTTTATGGGAGGGACCATGGGAGTAAAGGATGTGATGGGGAGCTGCAGATGTGGGATCAGAAGCCTCCATTATCATAGTGGCTGATCAAGGTCCTTAGAGTATGGCAAAAGTTACTGCAATGATATCTTGATGTTGTCACTGCCTCCTATGCACAGCTGATCTGTGATCCTTCTAGTCTCCACCACAGCCTGCAGAAAGTTCCTCAAACCATCCCCTGGTATAGGAAATCTGGCTATTGGCCACTTCATTCTGTCTTCCCCTGCCCTGACCTACCAGTGACCTGAGTTCATTTTATAATGTAGGCTGCTAACAGTACAGTCAGACAACCTGACTCTGCACCATCACACTGATAACAAGTTTCATTCTGAATCTAGAGTGCACCGAAGTGCCTTGTCCTTTGCATTGCTTATACTTATTAATGTTCTCAGTTTGTACATCAGAAACACAAAGATTCTGTGGTTAACATGAGCACATGTACCTCAAGTGCTCTACTTTCACTATAAAATGTAAGCAAGTGATCAAATTTCCATTCTGTCATTCGATTCTCAGCTGGAGTGCAGGGAGTGCCTTCTGTGTGGAGTCTGCATGTCCTCCCTGCAGTTGGGTGGGCATTCGAAAGACATGCGTAAATGGGCGTGCCTTCATTGAAGGTTGAACGTCGAGCTGGCACCTCAACGTTCATGAAAATCTACTGCCAATCATTAGCAGACCGGAGTTCTGCTGTGGCGACCCCTAAACGGGAAAAGCCTAAAGACAACAACATTTTGCCTTAGAAGCAGCTACTATGTAGCAGAGGAGTTCTCAAATAGCTATCAGCTGTTCAGTGAACCTCACAGCAGAGATTTTACCTCTTACCTATCAACATCATACTGTATAGATCCCCTCTTTTATAGACCTTCTACTGTACAACCCATAGGTTAGGCACCCTAAAATAGCTCCCTAACTGATACCCCCATCTTTTTCTCCTTGTCTCCTGAGATACTAGGTTCTAACCTTGCATTATAGACTGTCAGTTTCCCTCTGGTTCTTCTGCCAGCCTGGTGGGCATGGGTTTTTTGAGGCAGTGTACCAACTGCCTCATGTACACTAACAACCCCTTACTCTTAAATCACTCAAATACAATTTGTGAGGGATGCTCCTACACTAAGACTCTGGAATCACTGATCTCTGACACCCAGAACAGCAACACTAAACAGGTTGTCAGCTCACACACCACAACTCCTATTCGTAATATACACCCAACACATAAAACTTCATATGCAGAGGTACTCTCCAGAAACCTACCTAAACACCAGAGACCTCCAAAACACAAGCATGTTACATCTAAAACAACATCTAAAGCACCCAATACAAATAAAAACACTAGCATCTGTGTCTCACCAAATAAGCCCTTAAGGCAATGCCCAACTATTACAAATGTTTTAGCTACAGGTAACTCTGTAGTGAGACATACAGATGCCCCACTCACCAAGCTGAACAAGGAGAAGGTTATGATCAGCTGTCTGTCTGGTGCAAAGATTCACCAGATCACACATGCACTTAAATCTCTCAACAGGTACTGTTCTGACTCCATCATAGTTTATGTTGGTGTGAACAACTTGAAATGTACCTCTCTGGACTATATGAAGAGAGACATAATTGAGTTCTCTAAATATGTGTCCCAGGTGGGTATGTCCCTAGCTTTGAGCAGCATTTTACCCTCATGTAGGATGATACCAAAATATAAACAGAAAATGATTTATTTCAATAATTGGCTTAGTTTCTGGTGTCATTCTAAGGGGGTCCAGTTCCTGTCAGCCTGGGACAATATGGTGGAAAAACCACACTGTTTTGCCAGAGATGCTCTTCACCTGGCACCTCTAGGCTTTTGGTTGCTGGCTAAGGCACTTGCCTCCCCCATAACGCCTTATTAGGCCAGGTCACAGCAGCAAAATTCCCAATGTGAAAATATCAGATACAAAAAAAACTAAGGGTCATGTTACTAAACACTAGGAGTTTAAATCAGAAACTGCACTATCTGGAAGCACTCCTCTCCTAGAAGATGTTGACATTTGTGCAATCACAGAAACCTGGCTCAAGGCCGCAGAAAGTACCCCGGTCTTGCAAGTCTACAATGCCTTCCACACTTTCAGACCGCAAATTGAAGGTGTGAAAATCAAACAAGGTGGAGTATCTGTCTTCATTAAAGATAATTACACCTCTAGACTGGTTAGATAAGAAAATTCTATGGGCTACTCCAAGTCCAAATTACCATGGGTAAAACCTCCCTTCAGGACATCATCAGTTACAGGTCCACTTCCATGAACCAAGATGCCCACACAGCTTATTTAGACCTACTTGGGGCAAATAAAGGTACAACCTAATACCCTAGTCATGGGTAACTTCAACTATCCTTCCATTAATTGGGAAACTTATATGAGCCAAACTCACTCATATAAAAGTTCTTGGACTTTGTTAACTCAAATGCCTTGGAACAAATAGTGCACCAACTCACAAGAGGCTTCAATATTCTAGACCTGGTCCTCATCAATATTAGTGACTGATGCAATGCCTAAAGTGTAGGGCCCGCACTGCTTAAATTCAATGATACATCAATAATTTTTGAAGCAGCAATAGTACCAGAACTCCCCAAAGGAGACGTCAAGCTAAAAAAATGCACCAAAGTTAACTATACCCTCCTAAGGGAAGGTACAATTAACTTCCAAGCTCCAGTTTCCACAGATGGCATTGACGGCTATACTTAGGTAGACACTGATACCCTGTAGAAAAAATCTACACAAATGTATAGACACAGCCATGCCAGATAGGATTAAAACAAGGTCCTCGATAAAATACAAACCATTCTGATGGACATCTAGCATTAATACATTATGCAATAAGTGAAAGAATCTGCTGTCTAAAAATGCAAAAGTGAGATCCCAGAACTGGAAGAGCACCCTCCTCAGACTAAACAAGCAAATAAAACAACTTGTAAAATTTTCAAAAAGTAACTATGAGAAAAAATTAGCAACCATATCCAAGGATAACCATAAGGCTTTCTTCAGCAACGTCCATAACCTAAAAGGTAGGACTCAGATGTGTGCTGAACTAATTATGGTTGGCATCACACACACTGACCTTGTGGAAACTGCAAACCTGCTAGTGGACAGGTTTGGCAAAAATTTCACCTCTCTCGACCTCCAAAGCATAACACAAGTCATGTCTTCGTCATCTCCTCCTCCCTGCGTCTCCAAAGAGCAATCATTAATACTGTCTCCAAGGCAAAGAACACAGCCTCTATTAGACCAGATTGCATTCCAGGGTGAGTTCTTAATGTTTTAAAACAAGAGTTAGTTACTCCATTAAGCACTCTATTCAACCACAGCCTATGTACTGGCTTTGTCCCCACTGAATGGAAAACAGCAACTGTTATATCCATGTCAATAAGGGTGGCTTGACAACAGACCCAGGTAATTATAGACCCATGAGTTTAACCAGCCTCATCAGTAAGGCAATGAAACAAAACATCATGGACCTCATAAATAAGGATATAGGTGACCTCCAAACCCTGGATCCATCCTAGTTTAGTTTTGTCAAGGGCAGATCATGCCTGCTAAACTTGGTGGACTTTTGTGAGAAAGTGGCCAGAGGCATAGACGAGGGCAAAGCTGTGCACACAGCCTTTCTTGACTAGGCCAAGGCCTTCAACACTACCCCACATTTGGGCATCATTGACAAACTGACCCAGTTGAATATCGAACACTATGTTGTCAGGTGGGTTGAAAACTGGCTCACAGATCAACAACACTCAAAGTGAGAGACTTTACCTCTACTACCAGACCTGTCACCAGTGGGGTCCCACAAGGTTCAGTGCTTGGCTCCCTCTTGTTTGGCATATACTTCTCAGAAGTCCAGGCCAAAACAGAGGGGCTGTGGCTAACCAAGTTTGCAGATAACTGCAAATTAGGTGATATCATTGAATCTCCTAGCATTGTCAGCGTAGTTCAAAAGCGGCTTACACAGACCAATGATTTGTGCCAAAGCTATGGTCTTAAACTAAATGCCAAAAAATGCATCATCATTCCCTTTGGTGAAAACAATGTCCCTGCTGATTATAAAATAAATAATAATACCCTAAGTACCAATCCAGTAGTAAGAGACCCAGGAAACACAAGTTGGCTGAAACCTCAGCTTTGACCACCATGTGTCTACTGCGCTGAGAAAGGCATTCTACATCCCTCACCTGTTTAGCAAAAGCATTGCATCAAAAACAAAAGATGCTATAACTCCCCTGTACTCATGTCTCATCAGGTCTATTATTGAATATAATGGTCCCTTTGGTATGTGCCATACCAGATGCTTGCAGCAACTTGAGAGACCTCATAGATTTCTAAGCAAATGCAAGGTCTCCAGCACATGTCTTATATGGACAGAATGAAGTCACTGTCACTTTACCCAGTAGTGTGTAGACTACTTAGAGGCAACTTATGTATGATTTACAAGGCTATCTCTCACTCAAATTTAATGGAAATGCTGCACATCCGTAAATCAAGTGGGGCTAGTCACCCATTCCAGGGACCTCAGTCTAGCCTGCGACATAAAATAACCTGCTGGACAGACAGATACATCTCTCAGAAGCTGCCATTCCTCTGGAATAGCCTTCCAATCCATATCAAGCAGAGCACCTCCATGACCCTGTTTAAGTGCAACCTGGATGACTGAATGGGAAACAGTAAATTTCAGCCAGGGATTGCCTGGCTTCTCTCCTGGAATAGGCAGCCCTTGCTAGAAAAACCTTGGGCATGGACAAAATCTCTTATCTAGTATTATACTGGGATTTAATGGCTAGGCTTGTAAAGACCTATGGGTCAATAGCCTAGTAACATCCTATGAACCTATGAACCTGTGAACCTAATTCCTGTTACAGTACTAGTATGTACGTATGATGGTGACCCTGTCGTAAACTAGTGTTTAGCAATAGTAAACTGCAAAACACATCATTGAAAACCAAAAAAAGAATGAATTCTAAATGTAATACTGAGGATAATATGCTAATAATCAATAGCAGAATATGGGCCACGCAGGAAATAATATAGCCAACACAGTTTATCCATGAGAGAAAACCCTGAGCTAATAAAATTCACTAGGACTGGACACATCCTGATTCACCCATTGTACAGAAGTGATTACTTGTATTAAACCATTTAATCATTGGAAACAAAGATACTTACATTTTTTCATAATCATTCATATATGACAGTCCAGTTTTTGTTTTACAGACATCTTTCCATGTCCAGAAAGCGAAGCCACCCTCATTAATATAGTAAGCAACTTAGATTGCAGTATATATAAACTAAAGGGCAGGATTATTAGCTTGCTGTGCTGATGCTGTGCCTTTAAGGCAATGCAGTGGTGTCAATATTTTTAAAAGGAGAGCAACAGTTCTTGATTTTCTTTAATTTATCCAAAATTGGAAGCATTTTTTTAGAAATTTACTTTCATGAACTTGATACTGACATTTTTATATGGGCAACAAGTCTGAATGTCTGCTAAATGGATCATTTGATGTTCATCGTGTGTCACTGTTGCAGTCATTACAATTGGGTTATCCTGCTGGCAGGCTACCCGCAGTCGGCCTGAATTCCAAAGTCTAGGTCCGGCGTTGGCCGCTGTCACCTCCTCCCTGGTGTCAGTGTACCAGGGGTATAAAAGATGCAACCAAAGCCATTTTCTTCAGTCTTTGTTGCCGTATGGTGCCCAAAGTAAAAGCAGTTCGCAAGTGCCAGTCAGTCGACTCCTGAGATTTTCATGTTTGAATTTCAGATCCAAAGTCTTCATTAAAAGCTAAGTACCCCATTGGGGAAACTTTTTTCTTGCTCCAGACTGATGTCAGAAAAAGTTAATAATTGTATTTCTTGTGGGAAGCAAATACCTCATAAGGACTTCCATTCTTACTGTATTCCTTGCCTAGGCCCTGATCACGACGTTGCTAATTGTCGGTTTTGTGCTAGATTTAACCAATGCACTCTTAAACGTCGGTACAATTTTTGCATTTCACTATTTTGGCAGAAGATTTAATTACTAGATGTCGTCGGATAACCATCTGACTACTGCAATTCAAAAGAAATGGAAAAAAAAAGAAAAGGACAGGCATCCGAGGTCCAAAACTGATGACGGGGCCTCTTCTAAGCCAGTCACCACTTCACCAGTTCTCAGTGAGGCGCTTTCGCAGCCCCTGACACCTGATACTTTAGAGCCGCAGGCTGCCTCTGACTCCCATGTGGAGCCTACTAGGCCACTGGAAACTCAAGGTATTGGAACCTCGGAAACTATTTCCTCAGATGGGTTCGGAGCCGCTGAGCAGAAATCGGCTTCTGAGGGAATTTTCAGGCCTACACAGTTACATGTTAAAACAACTTCAGCTTCAAAGACAAAGACTAAAGCTTCTCTAAAGACAAAGAAACAAGTACAACAACCCCTTGGACAGGCCTCCATGCCTAAAAAACAGATGCTCAAAATGGCCGAAGACCTAATTATTTTGATCAGGGGTTCCCATCCCCCTCCTGATAAGAGGCCTAGGCAAGAGACAGAATATGACTCTTCAGATCAGGTTTCCATTTCTTCTGATTCCTCTTCTGATCAGGAATACTCTCTTCCTCCCTATGAGGATTCTGATGCTGAAGAATCTATCCCTTTAGCCTCTCCTCCTGAGGATTATTCTTTTGGGGAAACTCTGCATACCATGAGAGAGCACTTCCACTGGGATAGCCAAGATTATTCAGAATCTAAGAAAAGGCTCAGAGACTTCCTTTTACTACCTCAGCACAGGCCCCTTGCTATTCCACCTATGCTAGACATTGTAGATGTATTTTCAGAGTCCAGATTGACTCCTGACTCTTTACCTCCAGCTCCTGTTAAGCCAGACAGATACTACAGGGTTCCTGAATCACATAAATGTATTTTTAAGAACCCTGCTGCTGACCCAGAAACTATCTCTCAAGGTCCCAATGGTGTCAAGGCTTCCACTGCAAAAAACCCTACCCCCTCTGACAGGGATTCTAGGGCACTGGACAGATGGGGAAAAAAGATTTACACTTCTGCTACCTTGGCTATAAAGTCTTTAAATTGTCAGTTTCATATGCTCAAATATCAGCAATATATTATGTCATTGCTAAAACAGAAAATGTTGATAAATTCTGAATGTGCAGAAAACAAAGAAATGCAGGATTTACTGCATGCAACTGAACAAGTGGGAAAGCATACTTTGTAATGGGGTTTTGATTCTCTGGAAGCCTCCTGCAGGGCCACTGTTACGGGTTCTGTCATTCGGAGGCATGCTTGGTTAAAGGAACAGAATCTGCCTGATCATGTTAAAGCAAAATTATTAGATGCTCCATTACAGCATGATACTTTGTCTGGTGTTAAAGCAGAAGAGGTGTTAAAGAAAATGGAGGACAAAGCTAAGTCTATGCAAACAGTCAAGGATTTTTTACAGGTACAGCCTCCAAGATTTAGCAGGCACTGGCCTACAAAGAATTGGTCCTTTCCAGTGTCTTACAGGCTACAAAGAGGCAGATACAGACACCCTAGAGGCAGATCCCAGCCCCAAGGCTCATACAGGTCTAAACAATGGGGTGCTTCTACCTCCAAAAGTGGAGAAGACAAATCACAGCCATACAGGAAACAGTCCCAGTGACTTCCCCCTGCCTGCTCCAAGCACTTACCTTCTGGCAGCACCTTTATGGGGAAAACTAGCACTTTTTTTCTCAAAATTGGCACGTAATAACCCAGAACAAATGGGTCTTGGATATAGTGTCTCAAAGCTACAGGTTTCACTTTCACACCCTGCCAATGGCAAACAGTTTGCCAGACCTGCCAAAAAATCAATGGGCAGAGGCACAAAAGCAAGTGTCATCCCTCATGGACATGAGGGCCAGTCAGCAAGTACCACAGCAAGAGCAGGGACAAGGATTTTACTCAAGACTGTTCTTGGTGCCCAGAAAGGACAAAGCCTGGAGACCAATACTGGACCTATCTATTCTAAACACATACCTGGATATTCCAAGATTCAAAATGTTGACTCTGCAGCAGCTTCTGCCCAGGCTGGGCAAGAAGGCTTGGCTTGTGACTTTAGACCTAAAAGAGGAATACCTGCATGTCCCAATCAGACAATCATGCAGAAGGTTCCTCAGCTTCATAGCTGGTTCAATGCACTACCAATTCTCTGCACTGCCCTTTGGCTTATCTACTGCGCCCAGGGTCTTCACAAAATGCCTGGCTCCAGTAATTGCATTTTGCAGACAAAGAGGAATACAAATATATCCTTACTTGGATGACTGCCTTATTCAAACAGAGAACAAGGACATTGTACTACGGCATCTGGCATTTGTAAAAAGATTACTGACATACCTAGGGTACACAGTAAATGAAAAGAAATCAAAACTAGTACACTCTCAAGAGATAATATTCCTGGGTGCAAGCTTAAATACAACTGCCCAGATGGCTTATCTCATGCCAGACAAACAAAGGCAACTGACTACTTATTTCAAAATGTTGGCAACAAAGACCCAGTTATCTGCAAGAAAAATTCTACAGGCTTTGGGCTTCATGGCATCCTGCATTCTGCTAATTCCTTATGCAAGACTGCATATGAGGAAACTTCAATGGTATCTAAAAAGTGTTTGGACTCAACATTGCCACAGCCTGGAAACAATAATTACCCTCATTCCCTGCCTGCAACAGGAGTTTCGATGGTGGGCAAAGGCCGGTCACCACAACAAGGGACAGCCATTTGCTTTACACACAGCCAGGCAGATATTAACAACAGATGCATCAGATTATGCCTGGAGGGCCTACATGGCAAGAAGATGTATTCAGGACACATGGTCCGCAAGCCAAATGCATCTACATATCAACCAAAAAGAGATGCTAGCTGTTCAGAATGCCCTGACAGCCTTGAAGGATCTACTTCATCCGGGGCAACTACTGATAAAGACGGACAATACTACAGTCATGTGGTACATAAACAAGCAGGGAGGCACTCATTGCTACCCCTTATGCAGACTAGCCATGAATTTGTGTTACACAGCATTGACTTACCAAGTACATCTGCAGGCACAATTCCTGCCGGGAAAGATAAATATTCTGGTAGACGAGCTAAGCATAAACCTCATGGATCCCCACGAGTGAAAATTGGATCTGCAAGTCTTCAGCATGATAACAAGGAATTGGGGATGCATGGACATAAATCTATTTGCCTCCCCTCGCAACTGCCAACTGAAGAGATTCTACACAAGGACTTATCACAAGCAAGCATGGAAAGTGGATGCTCTATCTTTCAGCTGGAAAAACTTAACAGTCTATGCCTTTCCTCCACTGCCTCTCCTTCCCAAGGTACTCCTAAAAGTCAGATAAGAGAAGCCAAAAATGATACTGATTGCCCCAGACTGGCCCCGCCAGCACTGGTACCCAATCCTAAGGAACTTGTCTCAATACCCAGCCTGGACATTACCTCAACTTCCTCATTTACTGTCCCAACACAACAATCAGATCCTGCACAGCCAACTCAAGACCTTAAATCTGGCAGCATGGCGGATAATGTAGTCATTCAAAACACACCTCTCTCTAAAGCGGTGATGGATGTTATTTTGGAGGCCAGGAGGCCTAGTACCAGAAAATCTTATGCTGAAAAATGGAAGAGATTCTGTGCTTGGAACCAGACACAAGGTATTGACATGACTGTACCAAATATTCCTCAGATTTTGCAATATTTAACTGAGATGCTGGACAAAGGCCTATCCTTTTCATCAATTAAGATTCATGCCTCTGCCATTTCAGCTCATTACAATACAGAGCCACCTATTTTTTTCTCATCCTTTATTAAGGCAGTACCTCAGAGGAGCCAGAAACTTAAGGCTTCCAAGGAGATCACCAATTCCTGCATGGGACCTCAATTATGTCTTGGAAAAACTCACCCTGCCTCCTTTTGAGCCAGCCTCTTCAGCTGATATAAAATTTTTATCATGGAAAACAGCTCTTCTCCTAGCAATAACCTCTGCAAGATGAGTTTCAGAGCTACAGGCACTCATGGCTGTGGAACATTTTATCATTTTCCTTCCAGATAGGGTTTCTCTGAGGACAAACCCGACATTTATGCCTAAGGTAGTGTCCAGTGTGGCCCTTAACCAAACTATTCATTTGCCTACTTTTTACCCAAATCCACAGAATAAGGGTGAGAAACTTCTGCATTCTTTGGACATACACAGACAGCTGCGCTTCTACTTGGACAGAACCAAAACTTTCAGAAAAACTGAGCAATTACTAGTAGCATATGCTACAGGATCTCAAAGAAAGACTATCTCAAAGCAGACTATTTCAAAGTGGATAGGCCACTGCGTTTCTGCTATTCACAACATGGCAAATCAGTGCCTAAAGGCATTAGGCCACATTCAGCCAGAGCAGCAGCCACTTCAGCAGCCTTCCTCAGAGGAGTACCAACCAAAGACATTTTAGAGGCTGCAACCTGGAATTCAGTGCACACTTTTACAAAGCACTATCACTTACCACTCTACTCTAAATCCAGGGCAGGCTTTGCCACTGCAGTTCTGCAGGGCCTCATAGTCGCTCCTAATCCTATTTAGCTCCAGCCTCCCTACCTTAGCTTTGGGATTCAACCCAATTATAATGACTGCAACAGTGAAACACGATGAACATAGTACAGTTGTGTACTTACCATAACTGTAGATGTTCGAGTGTATTCACTGTTGCAGTCCAGGTTACCCTCCCACTATCCCCCTTATCTCTGCTGGAACTTATTTGTACTTCTCTATTCTATACAACCTATGTGGTGTATTTGCTTGTAGATTAAGGAAAAGTTTACCTTGGTGCATGCATGCTTTATTGACATATTTTTAGCCTTCTCTTTTGGGGGCAACTGACATCTGGAGCAAGAAAAACTGAAGAAAATGGCATTGGCTGCATCTATTATACCCCTGGTGCACTGACATCAGGGAGGAGGCAACAGTGGCTGATGCTGAACCTAGACTTTGGAATTCAGGCCAACTGCGGGTAGCCTGCCAACAGGATAACCCAATTGTAATGACTGCAACAGTGACTACACTCGAACATCTACATTAATGGAAGGACACAACTGTACTTTGTGGTAATTACAGTAAACTCTCAGTTAACTGAAACTCAAGCAACCAGCACTCTCCTGCAACCATAAAAAAAAAATCGAAGAAATACAGTACAATTTTCATGTGTTTCTCTTTCTATTTTCCCTCCATAGAAACATACCTTACGTTTTTAGAGTATTAGAGTTTTAAAAAGGAAGATAGGAATAAATTCCCCTCTCTTCCCAACCTGAGAACAAGTCAAACCAAACAAATAGTACAGAGTACAGTATTAGTCAGGCCTTCTTTTAATAGTAACTCTCAAGCAACCAGAAACTACAGTTATCCGACATCTACCAATCCCCATGGGTGCCGGTTAACTGAGAGTTTACTGTATAGTTTAACTCTGCAAAAGAAAAAAAACATTGGTGGTATTCAGAGAAATTACCACTGTAACACTGATAGTGGTTTGCTAGTGAGCTTTAGCAATAAGAAGCAATTCAGAGACATAATAGTCACATTGAGCAAATGTTCATTAATGACTCATTTGCATATCTCTGAATAGAACGCTTAATGCTGTTGAACAGTTCTGCCTTACTAACCCAGAGAACACTGCTGCACAGCAACCTCGACACACACGGACATTCTGATACAAATTCTCATTCACACAGACACAAGGGCAGTGTTACATACCTCTCAAGTGTACCTCATTATGAGGAATGAGATCTTAAAACATTCATGTTCCGCGAAGTTCCACATTGAAAGGGTCTGTCCCACATTCACTGTTAGCAATGTTTTAACTGATATCCATGGTAAATAGAATCAAATCATACTAATTCATTAAAAGAAGTACTAAATAATTAAAAATATCACATTTTAACCATCCTATGAGCTTTCTTGTTAAAGTTAAGAAGTCTTTAATAAGTCTTCCACATTTTGCCCATTTGTTCTACATCAAGAGAGGTAGTGATCCACATTTTGAAGATGGAAGGTTGAGAGCTATGGGCAGTGTCACACATAAATGTAACTCCATGTAGTCCCACTCATGCCTGAACATGCATGTTTGTGTTCATTTATGCATACACACCTACACACAACCTCACAGTACATACTTGCTGTAGCACTAACAGACCTGCTACTGCCATAGATAGTGGGTGTACATGATAAATCTACCACATTCAGTCTTCACTGCTCTGCAGGAATAGAATGGTACAGCTTGTCCTTGAATCACTTCTGAGCACTATCTTAATGGGGCAGAAAACATGGAAAATTTACATTAGCTGCCTCACTGATGCATTTGCATTTGGCAATATCCGTCAAAACATCATTGCACTGTGCCACTACAGCAATCTGTGATTTACTAACTCATAAAACACTGAGTAATTCTAGTAATAGGACTGAGCAGTGAGTTATGTGTTTCTAAAAAACTCACCCCCCCCTCTTTAGCCAATCAAGTCCTATCTGAGGCAATTTTAGAGGCGGAGTATAATAGCCAGTAAAACAATGTTTACAGAGAATCATACCTCAGCAGGGGTGTATTAGAACCTTAAGAGAGGTCATTGGCAAATTGTAGAAGTATTACGTTCATACATTTATCAGAAAATGTCTGCAGTGTCCCTTTATTTGTCTATACCTGGTAGTCACAATAAGCCTTTGGTAGATGATAACATTTTTCAGTGATTATTGTGTTCTACTATGACAAACCTTTAAGGAGTGAGAAAAATTCTCAGAGTACATGTAAAGCAATTCATTCAATAATGGACAGTAAGATCCTATTACATCATGGCAAGGTATTATCTAGGGAGATGTAATAGGTAAAGGAAAAACAATTTGTTCATTTTATGAAACAGTTACATTTATGAGTAGAAAATGTCTTAAGATTATGTTTGCATGTTGCAATGGCTGCAAAGGACTGTAGAACCTTTCCAGAGTAAAAATTTGTGAAGTGGTATCAATAACTGAAATGGTATTTGTTACTAATGAAATTATCCATTCTATGGCGAATTCTTTTCCATTGGTTGATTGACCCTGGTAGACAGTGTCAAAAGTTGAGCATGACCACATAACTGGATGGTGGGATCTCATTGATTCTTAAAACATCAATGTGAACATTAACATGGATGATGTTTACAGACTGACTATCAGAGGCTCAGAACACACCCAAGCACCAGTCTGATAAGATGAATGTTCTTGCAAAATAATGTAAACAGAGTATGTTAAACTGCTCAGCTCAGCCTACCCTTAAGAAGGCAAAATGGACTAATCACCTTATTAAAATGGTATTTGTAGGTGGGGTCTAAGATACTTGAAATGTCTAATTTATGGCTTCCTTGCATGTATCTGGTATTAGCTACATCAATGACTAACTATTTTTTATTTTTTTTTTATTTTTTATTTTACATTTGTTGACCAGGCTAGTCCAACTGGATACATGTCCATTTTCAGTAGAGGCCCAGGGAGAAAAGCTCCATTAAGCTAAATAAGTATAAAATAAAGCCATGGTGCTGCAGCGGTTAGCATTGTCACCTCACAGCAAGAGGTTCTCCCATTCGATTCTTGGCTGGAGCGCCTTCTGTGTCAAGTCTGCATATCCTCCCCGCTGTCAAGTGATGTTAAAGACATGCAGGAAGGTGCGAGCATGAATGGGCATGCCTTCGTTGAAGGTTGGGCATCAGGCTGGCAACTTGGCACAGTAAAATCCACTGCCAATCATGAGCAGACTGGAGTTCCGCTGTGGTGACCCCTAACCGGGAAAAGCCGAAAGACTTTTTTTTTTAAACTAAATAAGTAGAACAAGCAAAAGCACTACTACTAGATACATATTTAGAAAGATGAGGGTTTGTTACATTTCCCAGTCTAAAGTTTAAAAAGCAATTCACTACTACTGGATACATAATTACAGAGTAGAGGTTATGGCAATTATTGTATTAAAACAAAAGAGATATAACATTCTACCCTTCACATGAAAAATAGGTTACTAATATTTACATAGAGGAAGCATATGCTTACAGTAAAAAAGCTTGTTTCACAGTTAATAGTCAGAGCTAGATTATAATAAGGCTAGGCAAAAGCCAGGAAGAGAGGAAGTTTGATATCATAATATATTAAAATTGGGCGGAAGGTATATACAAAAATCAGCAATAGTGAGAGGAGAGGATGTAGAGTAAAAATAAGTGTGTTAGTCAGGATTAGAACATGGGCATAGCCATTGAGTTTTGAGGAGTATTTTTAGTTGTCTTTTGAACAAAGTTAGTGAGGCAAGTGATGACAGTCTGCTGGGAAGGCTATTCCAGGTTTTACCCACAGTGTTAGAGAAAAGAGAATCTCCTGCTTTGTTGTGGGACTTATGGATTGTAACTAGTAGTTTACCTGCTGAACGAAGGGTTGTAAGGTTTTTATAGGGGCTGATAAGGCTAGAAAGTATTGCAGTATTACTGGGATGATACAAAATCTTGTGGATGATGGCAAGTTGCTGACATTTAAGTTGGTTTTGGAGTTCAAGACATCCTAGCTGTTTGACATTGTGACAATGATGGGTTCTAAATGGGGAGCCACTGGCAAATCTGGCAATGTTGTTATAGGAGGTTACCAGTTTGTTAATGTTGCTTTATGGATAGATTAGTATAAATGGGGAGGCATAGAGGAGGGTGGAGATCAGGTGGGTGTGGGCAATGGTTATTCTGGATTCAGGGGTAATAAAAGGTTTGATCCGGTAAAGGGAACCTAGTTTTCTATTCACTGCTTTAATGGTTAAGTCTATGTATGAGTCAAAGTTGAGGTTGTTGTCAATTGTTACACCTAAGAGTTTGGTGGTTGGGTCAGATGATATGACAATGCCATTTTTGGAAACAACTGTTAGATCTATTGGGGAGGACTTTAGTGTTGGAGAGAAGAGCAATAGTTTGTTTTTTGTGGGGTTTAGGAGGAGGCAACGTTGAAGAAATCAGTCTTCTACCAAGTTAAGTACGTTCCTGGTGATGGATTGGAGTTCAGCTGAAGAATAGGCTGCACAAATTAATGTGGAGTCATCTGCATATTGTATGCAGGTAGCCTTGAGGTAGATTTACATTTAGATCATTGATAAACATAGAGAACAGGAGAGGTCCCAAGATAGAGCCTTGAGAGACTCCAAGGGTAATAGGGAGGGGTGTGGATAGGTTACTGTTCCAGAGGACAGCTTGTTGTCTGTTATCTAAATAGGATTTGAACCATTGTAATGCCTGTATGTCAAGTGAGAATGATTTGAGTATGTTTATAAGTAACTGATGGTTAACCATATCGAAGGCTTTAGAGAGGTCAATAAAAAGTGCAGAAGAAAGCATGCTATTATTACGATTTTTGTTAATACAGTCAGAAAAGGATAGGAGGGCAGTGGAAGTATGATGAAAAGGTCTAAAACCATGCTGACAGTCAGCTAGAAGGTTGTTTTGGAGAAGGTGATCAAGTAGTTGCTGGTGGATGCATTTTTCCATGATTTTGGCTAAGGGAGAGAGTAGGGCTATGGGACGTAAGTTTGAGATTTCAGTTGAGTTGCCCCCTTTGTGTAGTGGGATTATGTGGGAGATTTTCCAAAGAGATGGGATGGTACCTTCTGTAATGGTTCTATTAATTAGGATGGAAATGGGATAGGCCAGTACCTAAGCTGCAATTTGCAGGTAGCAGATCAGTTGAGGGTGTACTTGGTTTAAGTTTCTGAAGTAAGGTATAGATGAGTGATGTTGGAACTGGTTGTAAGTGAAAGGTGGGAGGTGAGCTAGTTAAGGAGGAATACAGAGTTGAGGTAACAGGTGGTGAGGAGTTAGCTAGAGATTGGACTGTTTCAGTAAAAAAGGTATTGAAAGCATCAGCAATCTGGTTAGGAGTGTTTAGGGAGAAGCCGGATGGGGTTGGTGTCTTGGAATGGCCTGGGTGTAAAGGTTTATTAATACCTCACCAGAAAGTTTATGATTTTTGTTGATAATTTTGCTGGAGTTTAAAGTAATAATTTTTCTTGTCAAGAAGTATTAATCTTTTGGTGGTGTTTCTCAGCTGTCTGAAGTTTTGGTGATCAGTAGGGTTTTTAGTAGCTCTCTATCTAACTAATCTTGGTTTGCCAATGTTTTATTTCTCTGGCCATGTTTACTATTATACCCAAACTGAGAGACTGCAGTTCATACATGTGCTGTAGTCATCCTTCTAGAGTGTTCATCATTTTCGCATGATTGCACAATCACAACATTAGCATATTTAAGTAAGGGTGGTAAAACCAAGTCCACCATACAGAAGTGATGGGGGATTAGACCCATTGCAAAAATCCAACTATCTAGCAAAAAAATAAAAAAATAAACATGATTACATGATTTTAAGTTTTGTTTTGGGAATATGTTTTCAAATTTGCAAATGTTTTTGATTTTGGACTTTACTTTTGGTGGATTTCCTGTCATTCACGGTTAAAGCTTAATTTATAGAGAATAGATTCCCTACCAGTACCTTTGCCTTTCTATCAGGACTGTGAATATAGTAACTTCATTGTCACATAATTGGAACATTAGCCATGTTTCTCTCAATGCAATAATGTAAAATTCATAATATAGTATCCAGGTATGCATGTTAGAGATTTAGCACATATACTGCTGCATACTTCAGAGATGTTAGCACATGCACTCCATTTTTAATTTTTAGGAGTTTATGGCCAGTCCAGGCTGAAGAGTATGGTGTTGTAGACAAACTTTTGCAAGGAAAAGACCATGGGTTACAGCAGGTATCTCCTATTAACAGGAAAGGCAAGGTTATAAACTGAAATGTAATGTAGAATTTCTGAGTGCAGTTTGTTAATATTATTTAGATTATTAATATTAGTTTGGATTTTTAGGGGTACTTGTATTGACTTTCCATAAATAAAACTATTCTGGTAATGTTGTAAGTATGAGTGATTCTTTTAGGGCATGGATTGGTGTAGCAATGGACAGCATGACATGGGATTACATGGAATTAGCTGGTAGTACAGGGGCACAGAAATGTAAGCCGCGGTGGTGCAGCGGTAGCATTGTTGCCTCACAGCACGTGGTTCTCCTCTTTGATTCTCAGCTGGAGCGCCTTCTGTGTGGAGTCTGCATGTCCTCCCCACGGCTGAGTGGCATTCGAAAGACATGCGTAGAATGGACGTGCCTTCATTGAAGGTTGAGTGTTGAGGTGGCACCTCGGCACCCATAAAAAATCTACTGCCAATCATTAGCGGACCGGAGTTCCACTGTGGCGACCCCTAACCGGGAAAAGCTGAAAGAAGAACAACAGGGGCACAGAAATGTAGTATTTAATTAAACACTAGTATGACTGGTACCATGGGTTGTGCAGAATTTTCTATAAAAGCTGGAGCCAGACTGCAGGGACAAAGCTTATTTATTTATTTATTATAATTATTTATAATTTAGGCTTTCCTAAGGTATCTCTAGATCACTTACAGTTTATTTAAAGAAGTATGGAATGTTTTGTTGGCGGGTAGTATTGTTTTGTGTCATTTCTGTAATAATGTAACATAAAAATTACCACTAAAGATTAAAAAAGCTGACTCTTCCCCTATTAGAAAACTGTTGGTTGCTCTTTCCTGATCATTTACCTCAATTTAAGTTGATAAATGGCAACTCAAAAGACATTCATATTTTCGCTTCCATTAAGTACATGCAGAGGGAATTTACTTTTACAAATGTACACCAGTAAGAATTTTTTAAACAAACTTCACTCCAGCTTTATTCTGAAATTTAAGCAGTGATGACATTTCTTTTTTTTTTTCAGTGGTAATTTATTCTAGAATTTTGTTTTCAAGCACTTATGGCTCCAGTTTTTCTTATGATTGTCATACCACTGTATCCTGTAGGTCATTTTATTCATCTTAACCCCTGATATCCAAGACCTTAGGAGAGGGAGTAAGAGTGGGAAATCATGGGCATCATCTAATGGGGACTGGAGATTTTTTGATGCTCTTGTTACCCTTCTCATGTGGCTAAGAAGCATGCTGAAATACCCCCTAAAGCTGAATAGAGAGTGAGTGATTACATCTGCACACTTGAGATATTTGTGAACATTAGTCCCAGTGTAGGAGCCGTACACCCAGATGGCCTTCTTATGCCAGGAGTCTATAAAAACAGCAAGTTCCAAACAACAAAAAATACATGCATTTGTTCTAATCTGCCATTTAAGTTCCAGTAACTCCAGGTATAAATTTGAAGGTCCCCGTCTAGGGCCCAGATCCACATGGTCAATAGCTCCAAATTTAAAAGAGTGTGTATCCCCATTGAGACGGTCAGAGAAGTTGTGGAACCAGAACAATCAGGGCCGGAAGAATTGGTGGCCTGGGTTCCAACCTTGACAGAACCAATGGAGGGGGAGAGGAAAAGTTTATTAAACTTAACTTTGTAAATTTTGAAAACATGGACAATGATGGGGTCACAATTGCTAAAAATCTTTGTGGTGACTTTACTATTTATAACTACACTCATATTAATGTTGGGCCTGAATGGGCTAAATTATTTTCCAAAGATTTTAACTTTGTGCCTGCAAGGAAAGCTAACTTAGTCGACACTATTTTACAGTTAAAATGTTTTGTAGGAAACTGAACCTTGCTATGTATTGTCCTGATGATAATTTAAACCTTAATTCAGGACAGTTGTCTGGACCTAGTTTATTCATTCCCCCAGTTCACCCAATAGTGCAGATTTTTGAATCTCTTTGTGAGTTAGAAATTAGGGAAACCTTGACAAGGGTAAACAAATGACACCCATGAATTTGTCTGAGGCAGAAACACTTCTATTGAAGGATGTTTTATATAGATGTGATATAAGACTCATGAAACCGGACAAGGGAGGGGGGCTGGTGGTAATGGACAAGGAAGTATACAATGGAAACATTTTTGCTATGCTTTTTAGTACAACTTACACTGAAGTGTCTAAGAATGAGTTGAACTTGGCTTACAGGAATATAGACTTGACTTTAGAAGAATTACTTTTGAATGGTCAGATTGGTCTGGACCTTTTTGACTTTTTGAATTTCAAACATCCCAAAATTCCAACTATTTTTGGAATTCCAAAGGTCCACAAATCTATAGTGGATCCTCCTTTGTACTCTATTGTCAATGCTAAGGCATCAAAAAGACTCTTTGTTTAGCAAAATACATTGACAGTAAGGTCAAGTATGTAGTAGATGACAGGCAATGGGTGGTAAAGGACTCCTGGGATTTTTTGGGAAAGATTAAGCCTGAAATGTATTCTGACAATTTGATTATGGTCACAGTTGATATCTGTGATCTTTTTTCTGTAATTCCATATAAAATTGGGGTTGAGTGGTTCTATGATTATCTTTGTTTTAACACTAGTATGGGCCACAATACTATCTTAACACTCTGTACTTGTATGGAACTAGTTCTTGACAACAACTATATTACGTTTGAAGGCCAGATTTGTAAACAGACTCAAGGTGTAGCTACAGGTGCCCTGGTGTTTGCCAACATTGTCCTTGCCCATTGGGAAGATTTGTATATATTAGACTCAGAATTTAAAGATATGTGGGCACTCTATGGTCGGTATTTGGACAATATGGTTCTCTTTTGAATAGGCAGTGATGCAGATTTTGATAGATATTTCACATACATTAATAGTACTACACATTTTTTGAAATTTACCATGGCTAAAGATGTTTACCAGGTAAACTACTTGGACACTACCATTAAGAAGGACCACGACAGGAAGATGTTTACATCCCATTTATACAGGAAGCCCACGTATTCCAACTCTTTGTTACATTTTCAGAGTTGGCACCCATTTCAACAGAAGAAGTCCCTTGTCAAAGGGCAATATGTTAGACTTGCAAGCATGATTTCTGAGGAAACAGATTTTTTGACTGAATGTAACATACTACAGGACATATTGGAAAAATGGGGTTATCCTGCTATTTTTGCAAATAATATCTTTAGTGAGGCTTTGGAAAAAAGACAGCAAGGTATTTAGAAAGTTCTACTCTTTTCTGGTCTCCCTGAAAAGGTAGATAATGAATGCTGTAATGATAGTAGATTTGGCAGGGCACTGATTCTTACCCACCTTGAATTTTTTTGACATAAAACAGATCATTAGAAAATGATGGGGTATTTTTAATTTTGACAATGAAGCTTCCTGTAAGGTGGGCACACAACCCCTTATTGTGTACAAGAGAGACATGTCTTTAAAGGGATTGGTTGAGAGAAACAAAATTGATATTCTGGGCACAACTGGTAACACAAAATGTGGTAGATGTGCACGGTTTGTTTATATTATGGAGGGATCAAAACTAGTAGGGAGAGGTTTTGGCACTATTTTGCCAAAGAAAAAATATTATTGTTTTTCAAAAGGTGTGGTGTATATCGCAGTGTGTGACACCTGTGATAGTTTATATATAGGAAAAACTATTAGCTTTCAAATAAAGAATCTACCACACCTTTATGACATAAGACAGCATAATGAGGGCAATGACCTCTACAAACTTATTAAGAAGTTCCCCACACATTCTTTTAAATTTAGGGCTATTGACCATGTGGATCTGGGCCCTAGAGGGGGACCTTCAGATTTATACCTGGAGTTATTGGAACTTAAATGGCAGATTAGAACAAATGCATGTATTTTTACCTGGGCTTAATGACAGATTGTCTCTTGGCTCCTTGCTAAGATTAAAATCAATGTATTTTATTTAATAATGCATCTGTGACTATATGAAAATGTAATTACTAGTATATGAATTGATGGTCTATTTATTCATACAATATTTTTGAGATATTGTTTATACTGACTTTTATATAGTGGATAGGTCTTTATAAATGAACAGGTTTAGAAGAAATGATGTCAAGCTGTGTCTAACTTTTTCAACATATGACGCGCTGAATGTGGCTTTAACATGGACATGTTACAGAGTACTTTGTCATTCTGAAGAATTCTTTTGACGAAAGCGCGCTCAATAAATGTTATTATTTTTTTTACGTGGTGTGTGGTTCTGGAACTGCCTTTCTGTGCTATTATTCTAGTTTATGACAGAGTCTGCCAACTCTTCTTCCCTGATATGAGCGAAACTATATTGGCTGCTCACTGCCATCCCCCATAGCTGGCTTCTCCAGCCCTTAGAACAAAAGTCAAGTCCACACCATCTGGAGAAAAGTTACTACCACAACCTCTGTGCTGAGAAGCATGGTCATTAATTTCAGAATGTAACCACCCTGCTGTTGAGCCAGATTTTTTCCTGTTATTTTTGCATTTTGTTTGTCATAACCTGACTGATGTGTTAACTCACTATAAACATTTGCTTTAGCCCTCTTCAGTTCTAAATGCTCATAAAGACAAAATTCTTATCGACATTCTTATCTTGACATTCTTATTTAAACTGTCCATGCAGTTCAAAGCGAGCAGCACTTATAAAATTGAAAAGGTGGTATTTGTATGCATTACACGTACATGCAAATGTTTCATGTACTGTCCAGGAATGAGTACAAGAAAGTCACAATTCATAGAAGCCACTTATGCTATTGTGGATTGGCCAAGAATGAGAGTAAGCAAATTAATAAATAATGGGAAGTAAATGAGAAATTATGTAAAACGGCCTACACTAATGATGTCTTCTCCTGCCTACTTTAGATTTATAGTCAAAATTTCACTCTCTTCTGCGCTGTTCACAGATTTATTATAAAAGGCAGAGTCGCACCTATCATATCTACTTTGCAATCCATGATGAATATGTCACTTGCTTCTAGCCTAGCTGTTTACCAGTGTGAGCTACTTGTCTTGGCCAAGCCAAGCCTCCTTGCTCTCAGTGGTGTCCTGTAGCTAAGAAGGTGGAGATACAGGCATAGAATAACTCACTATAATTTTGACAATAAGGAGATACCGGATAGCTTCAGAGTGGATAGCAATATTGTAAGGATCTTAGTGAGTATGAGTTCCCCCCACAGTGGCACTGGGGAAATGTGTGACTTTCTTATACTTGTGAATACATATGTATGTATAGCCCTCATTATACTTACAACAGGGACCATCCAGTGACGAACTGGGAACACGGGTATTGGGCTTCTGCCTTGAGGATAATCCAGCAGTTCCTGGATGTACTCTTGGTACATGTGGATCAGTACATCCATTTCCCAGCACCACTACAGGACTAACCCAGGACTATGAGTGTATTTTATGGAGTGGCACATTTCTCTGACTGACTTGGTATAATACATTGCACCATGTTGCAATTAGTACCCCATCAAACATCCTGACAATGCACATGATTCCCGTGTCTGGCACACTACCTCACTAGCCCACTCTATCAGCTCTTCTTGGATGGTAGGATGCCCAGTGGTCATCTTGTTGGAAAGTGGAAAACTGTTTATGGTAAAATGTATTGCAGAACACTAAACCACTTTTTCTTTGTTTTATTTCCCCCCACCTTTCTTTGTCTTTTTTTATTATTTATTTAATAACTTATGCCCCTTTGAGTTAAACATTGACATGTCTGTGTGAAGGTCAAATTGTAAGTAATAGAAATGTCACACTTGAATCACAGTAAGTCAAGGTCAAATGTGTTCTACACATCTCCTAAAGATAGGCTAGACGATGGTGTAAGTGGTTTTGAAGCGTGGCTGTCATAAGAGCTGGATGGTGAATTGGTCCAATGTCATGATGTACTTGATGCAGATGATCCTGCAGACACTGATCTGAAAGTGCTGCAGGATTGTGACCTCAGACGAAAGGCGGTTCTAGCTATAGATGGACGCTGGGATTACCTTCATGAAAAATGTTGTGCTTGGTTCCCCTCCCCTTGCTAATTGTAGTACTTTCTTTAGTAACTATTGTAGTCTCATATGATCTGCCCCATGTGTCTCGACAATACCCCATCCTCTTTCCCCTTCCAAGGCTGATGCCTACTTGAGCCTGATAAGTCCTAACTAGTGTACAAATGGAGGGGACCACTGATACTTGGTGTGCCATCATACTATGCATCAGTGTGATCATAGCATTATCCTTACTCTGTATCATTTACATGTAGTTCTGGAAATCCTTATGTATAGCCTAGAGGACTCTAACCATTTCCAGCTGACTCTCTGTTATGGCACATTTGCTGCTGGCAGCCAAAGCTTTGCATGTTTCTTGGGGTTGCAATGACAAATTCCTGCTCTTGGTTCCATTTTTTAAAGGTGTCACTGTGGACACTGTTACCTCTGAACTTCTGCCATCATCTTGAAAGTGTTTGTCTGGGTTTGGAAATACTGGTATAGAGGTATATGGGTTTTCTTCCTTTACACATGTTAGTGTAAAGTCAGTGTGTGAGTGCCTTTGTAATGCACTGTCACTTCCTGTTGAGGTATTACCATGATGTGGAGTGTGAGATCCTGCTACTAAACTCTGGGACTTTGTGCCTCTTTCCCCAGACTGCCACTTAAATATAGCTATGTTATTATCATCAACATCTATAAACACCCATTCTGCTCCTGATATCTTTTAGATTTATTGGTATAATGAAACTGTTTGTTCCTCCTGCTGACCCTCCCAAAAATGGTTTGAAAGCATTACCTATAAAGAAGTAGCATACACTACTGTATATTGAATAAGGAATTGTGGGGGACACTTACCATGCACACTGCCTTCATTGTCATTCTGTGTGGACATTAAGGTTCACCTTTTAATAGTAATTGGTGTGTATATAAATACATGCTACTGTTTTTAAACCCACCTTCCTGGGCAGGTGTGAGTTGCTGCTGCAGATGTTGGTAATAGCCAGTGTTCATACTACCTCTGATTATTCTAGTCCACCCATCTTCTGTGTCACAGTCATCCCCACAGATGGAAAGGAAGTATTCTGGTGTTAAATGGATAAGTGTTGAAGGCCTCCAGTACCTTCCATCGACAAAGTTAATGTCAATAACAACTTGATTGCAAGCCTTTGCCCTCTCACCCTTTATGGGCCCCTCGTTTCCCAAAAATATGTTTGCCATATGTCCTAAGGGCTGCCATGATGATTCTGTTTTCCTCATTGCTTAAGTTGTCCTTTCTTTGTCTTAATCCCTGGTTTTGAATAATTTCTGAATGTAAAACAATATGCCACAGTCATACACAAAAAATGTTTGATGTAATCATTAGTCCAACAACAGGACAGTGAAAGTATACCTACCATTGTCAGGAAAAAAAGTTAGGTGGCACAAACCCCATAATTATACAGACATGTAGAGTCTTAGTCCAGCCAAGTAAAGTTGTGCTAAAGTGATTTTTTTCATTATCATGAATACATTCACAATAGTAAGGCAAACACTTTAACAGATCCTTCCGCTAGCCCCTGCCACTTTTTTGCATTCATATAATACTGTATTTTTTCATTCAGCAATGACACTCTGAAATCTCCCAGTAAAAAACACATGTATGCTGAGCCAACAAAACATCCCTACCACTTCAGTAAATCAGAGTTAAATCACTGCATTTTTACCATGTTTGCACAATTCCTAAATGAAACCAAGATAATTTATTTTCTGAGTGATCACTAATTGTTTCCACTGCTGCTGTAATGATTTTCCATTTACAAATGACAGCTTCACAGTATTTACCAAAGCCATTGTTAATATGCCCATCATATCAATAAAGCAAACATTTTGTGAAGAGAACTCAGTAGTAATCTTATATCATTTTAAAATGTTTCATATTAATTTGCAATATTTCTATTAATTTTTCTTACATTAAAGTTTGTACTTTCCTAAGTCATTTGCCATCTAAATTAAGTAATCACAAGTTAATATGACATAGTTAAAATTATTCATATATGTTAGGGTCATTTATATATCTTTATGTAAATGAAGCCTCTTTTGTGGTATGAAATGCAGTAATATGCAAATATGTAAGGCAACTTATCTGTGTAACTACTTCTCAGTTACTCATGAACGAGGCCACAGGCTCCTGTGAATGCACTGGAGATAAAAAGAGAGTCTACAGCACTCCTCAGCAATCCCCTGAATGCCAAAAGAATGCATAGATTTACTTAGTGCATCTCTAACCTAACCATGACTGGAAAAGTCAAAAATAAAGTCTAATGCATGTGAGTTTGCATAGCCATAAAGTATAATCCCTGCCCATCTAACATTATCTGGCACACCTATCACCTCAAAGCACTCAGCATTTCCAAAATGTAGCTACTCACACAGATTGAGAATATTTGTTTCTGTAACACCCCAATAAATTACTAAATAAAATAAATAAATAAATAAATATTGTTGCTGTACTACATGAGGAATGTATAAATGCCATTTAGGTGTAATACTCCAAAAAGCTAACAAAAGCAATACAAGGCAGCAGTAGGAACTGTAAGTAAGATAAAAAATGATGATTTTTGTTTATGACTTTTATCTACCATATAAATGACATGTAACTGTAGACCCTAACAAATGTAGATGACAAAGCATTTTTGGTTAAACTATACTTGCTAATAATAACAGTACCAGAAGTAAAAATGAAAAAACAGCTAGCAAAGCTTAAAATTCAATGTTTCCAATTTATTAATATCAGACACAATGTAAAAACAACATAGAAAGATAAGCGTTTTCACACTACATGCCGGGTGCTTTGTCAGACCATATCAGGAACAGTTCACTACATCATTTAAATATTTAATTTGAACATTAATGAGCTAGACCTCATGATTTTAAAATTGACCTTAAAGGAATATTCTCATTCAAACCTTTATCTTTATTTGCTTCCAGTTCAATAATTCATTTAAAGTCTAAATACTCTGTACAAGTCTTAGCATCGCCATTCCTAATATTCATATTATACAGTTGCAAAACCAAAAATTCAAAAATATGTTCAGTACTAGTAACACAAACATGCTTAGAGAGAACATTTCTGATATCACCCCTTTTCATACCATACAGACGTTCTTTAATATGGTCTTTCAATGTGTGGTTGGTTTTTCCAACATAAAAACTCAAACAGCATTTGCAAATAGCCAGATTCACTAAATTAGAAATATTATAATCAGCATAAAAATTTAATCCATAGGTTTGTTTAGTTGAGAGATGCACAAAAAAAAGAAGATTTTTTTTATGAATTTACATATATTGCAAACTTTACATGGAAAGGTTCCCAATCTGTCCAATTTTTTAACATTTTTACTAAGTGATTTATAAAATAGCATACTTTTCAAAGACCAATTATTCAAAAACAAAAATGTGGTTCATCATCTAACATAGTTTTATATCTATCATCTGTGGTGAGAAGATGCCAATTTTTTTCTAATAATATCACAAATGGGAGTGTGCCTTATTAGAGAATGTTAAACTCATCACAAGGTTATTAGATTTATTAGACTTATTTACATTAGCTTCATAACATTTAGAAAAGTATGGTTGTGCTGAATCTTTTCTGTGTTTTCAAATGTCATCATGAGCTTCATTAATTTCTTTCTCAGTATAACCCCTAGTTGAAAAGTCACTTTTCATCTCTTCAAAGGCCTGCATCATGGCTTCATCCTCCTTATTCAACCTACCAAGCCTATAGAATTGCCCTTTCAGTACATTTTTATGCACATATCGGGGGTGCACACTATTCCAATGTGACATATTTACTTTTTTACATGGTTTCTTATAGAGACTGGTAGTAAGTCCTGCTGAAGTCACATTAACACATACATCTAGAAAGTCCACACTTTCAAATGAATATTTCATAGTGAATTTTAAAAGAGTAGTCTGATGTAGATAATCAATAAAGTCATGAAGTATTTCAATAGACATCATTTTACAAAATGAACATCAAAAGGAATACATTTCTGAAAGAAATTACTTTCATTAAATATATATAATGTCTCCCAATTAGAAAGCACCATGTTTGCAAAGCTGTTTGCACACATGTGCCCATAGCAACAGCCATTTTCTGAGAATAGATCTCATTAAAAACAAAACTATTATTACTTAAAATAATCTCAGACAAAGACAAATTAAATATATATGGTCCCTGCTATAACCTAAATTCTTAGAAAAAGTCTAACAAAATCAATACCAATACCATTAAGAATGACAGTGAATAATGAAATAACATCCATTGTTACTAAAATATAACCTGTTTTTTTATATTCACTAGCCCCTTGATATAACAAAGACAATTAATGTCTAGTATGCTTCAGAATGGTACTGTCATTGTCCAAAACTAGATGGAGCAACTTCTCTTAAAATATGGACAGTAGTTCTGTAACCTACCCCAGACTGGAAACAATTGGTCTTAACTGGGGATTTGCCAGCATCTTGTGAATCGTGGGGAGCCTATATATAATGGGAATAATCAGATATCCAACCAAAAAATACTCAAAAAGGTCATGGCCTATAGCTCCTTCCATTAGCAAATAATGCAAAGAGGAAAAGATCAATCACTTTTTAACCTCATATTTTGCAATCTTACAATATGTAGAAGTATCTGATAACACAGTATTTATGCTACAGAGATAATCAACAGCATTCATTAAAACTATGGTTCCTCCCTTATCAGTCAGGGAGATTTTGAAGAATCAATAGACACAAATTCCTGCAAAGCATTAAATTCTGGAGGTATTAAATTATAAAAAGATTTTTTATGTTTATGCGTCATCAATCCATGAATATCATGTTCGCATGTTTTTAAAAAAGCCTCAAACAAAGAGGAATTTACAGGCACAAAATGACTCAGCTTTTTTTAAAAAAAATGTGCTTGCTGTGCATTAACATTGGCATACATAACTTTAAGAGAGAGATTTCTTACAAACAATCTTAAGTCAAGTCAGGACATCTGTTAATATAGAGCCTATTGATGGAATGAAAGACAAATCCTTATTTAAAATCTCAAACTGGAGAGTAGTTAAAGGAATGGAAGAAATGTTAACAATCAAGTCTTTAGGATCTTGCTTCATACTGCTGGTCCTAGATCCAATGGACCCACAATGTGTGGTCTTTTCTGATTATGATGATTTCTGTTGGTGGAATGGCTGTGTCCATTGCATTTCATTTCTTTTACCAGCTCTGGAAGTTGTAGATGTAAAAAAGGAGTCATAGTGGAGATATTAGTTGAAGTACTTGCACCTCGCTCATTAGATGCAAATGTCAATGGTGCATCTAACTAAGCATTAATCAATATATAATCAGGAGTACTCAAATTAGTGTTCTAAGCCACAACAGAGTCAGCTGGTAGACTCATAACTGTAGCAGTCTGTTAATTATTAAGAACTTCAGATGTGACAATTTTTGACAGAACTGCAGTTGCAGCAGTATCTTTGTTGCTAACAGATTGTTTAATAGATACATTTGTTTTAAAAAGAAATAGATGCATTTGTATCAGTCTTGAGCTATGAGAACACATGCCTCTCATGAAAATCACTGATGTCACATAACAATTTCTTTATCTTTATCTCTTGTCAGCGCTTCTCATATGAAGCTACATCTATAAATAAATCATCCAACTTTTGTTTATATAGCAGAGATGTTAAATATGCTTTCGATCTATCTCTGTCTAGTGAAACCTTTTTAAGCATAGTATATTCCAATGGTTGAAAACATTCAATTAGCACTTTAATATAATTAAAACTTAAATCTAGGTTTAATGATTGCCATTGTTTTAGTAATAAAGGATAGCTGCTACAATATGTAGGCATACATAGCACTCACAAACCTCTAGGAATGATATTAAAATGAAGAAATGCCTCAAGATGTAGTTTCTGCCATTGTAGCCTTTTGTATTTCATCAAATATTTTCCAAATCTCTAACACTGGCAGTAAAATCATTCTTCAAGTTAACCAAAGGGACCTCCAAAGTGGACACTGCATCAATACAGTCAGCAGATAACATTAAAAATGTCTAATGCCCCTGCTGATTAGCTGAGTTTGGTTTTCATGATGTCACACCCCAGAAGGGGTGATTCTAAACCTGTGAACCACAGTATTGCTCATACTTTCTTCATTCTGGTACTGGCATTTTGAATGATGATAGCACTTATGAAGCAATGAGATCACAAACTGAGCTGGTAAGGAAACCAAGATAATGATTCATACCTGGATAAGATCCAGGAATGCAATAGGGGATCTGACTGGAAAAAGATTAACATCTGACAGTAGTTGGGTGAGCACCTGTCATTCCTGACAGGGATCACCTATCTGACTCCCAGTGCAAACACAGGTACAATGACCTCCAATAGTGTAGGCCTGACCATTTCGCTGAGTTGGTTGGTTGCTCAGGTTGTGGAGAGAAATTCAGAGTTCTATGGTAAGTACTATTATTATTTTAACTTTTGGTCATATTAAATGTAAGTTTACAAAAATAAGCTATTATAGTGTTGCATAACTGAAGGTATTTAAGAAATCTGTGTAACTGCAAATATGTATCTATAGTATTATTATAATAATGCAAAAGAAAGCATAAACACAACTAAACAAAAAAGTGAATCTGTACACAAATATATGGAATGCTTATGTGATAGGACAATTGTCTGTATAAATATAAATTTTTATGTATGTGTAACAAATTTATGTAAGCATGCATATATGTCTATAAATTACAGATATGCATCAGAATGAATGCACAGCAGCTATTTTTTCATGTATATAAATGTATATATTCATACACAAGCAAAAAAATTGCATAATTGCAAAGCTTCAATTCAAATTGTTGCTTGCTACAGATCACCCACCATGTCCCAGGACCCCCATTCTGCATTTCTGGAAACACTGGGAAACATAAAGGCCCTACCAAATACCCTAATATTGGGTGATTTCAATTACCCAACCATTAACTGGGAGAACTATTCAAGTATTAACTGCCTTGCCCAACTTTTCCTAGAATTTATAAACTCAAACAACCTGGTTCAACTGGTCAACACTCCCACCAGAGGTGACAACATATTGGACCTGGTCATCACCAACATGGGCAACCAGTGTTCCAGACCAAAGGTCAACCCCTTGCTGGTTAGATCTGACTATAGACAAATCACTTTGGATATCCATATTCCGCCCCCACCCCGGACAAGAAAACCACCATGAAAAAACTTTTCAAAAGCAAACTTTACGTTACTTAAGACCGAGCTGGAAAGTTTCAAAGCCCCCATTCTGAAGGCTAACACTGTCCAAACTGCAAAATCCTTTACTAATGCATTCTACAGGCAGCTACAAGAATACATGGATCGTGCTATCCCAAGCTAAACCAAGACTCACTCCTCCAAGAAAAGGAAACCAGTCTGGTGGACTCCTGCCATAAACAAGCTATACAATAGAAGGAGGAAACTAGTACAGAAAAGAGTAAAATCCCAAGAAGGGAAGACATCCCTGATCAGTATCAGCAAGAAACTATGATCCCTCATAAAATCATCCAAGGTGAGCTTTGAAAGAAAAATTGCCAAGGACTCCAAAGATAACCACAAGGCATTCTTTAGCTATGTCAAGAATCTAAGTGGAAATGCTCAGATCTGCTCGGAGTTAGTGCAGAATGGCACAAAATACACTGAACCGACTGATATCACCAACATCCTGGCAGACAGGTTCAGCACAAACTTCACGCCCAAAAGGGCCCATAGCCATACCAGAAGAATGTAGATTCCCTGAAATCAAAGACACTCAAGTTAAAACATCCCTCTCCAAAGCCAAAAACACAGCATCAATGGGACCAGACAGTGTCCCAGGCTGTGTCCTACATGAGCTCAAAGATGAACTAACCCCTCACATAAACACATTGTTCAAACTCAGCCTCTCCTTAGGCTACATACCCATAGAGTGGCACACAGCAACGGTTATTCCACTCCACAAAGGTGGAGCCACAACAGGCCCCAGGAACCATCATCCTATAAGCCTGACTAGCTTGGTCTGCAAGGTTATAGAGTGCATCATCATGGAACTCATTAACAGAGACATTGGGAACCTCTAAACACTTGACCCTACCCAGTTTGGCTTTGTTAAGGGCAGATCATGCCTCATAAACCTGGTGGACTTCTTTGAGACAGTTACCAAGGCTATAGATGAGGGAAAGGTGGTGCACACAGCCTACCTAGACCTTGCTAAGGTCTTCGACACCAATCCCCATTCTGGTATTATAGACAAGCTCACCAGCCTGAACATAAACCCCTACATCACAAGATGGGTTGCCAACTGGCTCACGGACAGAACCCACATGGTAAGAGTTACGAGAGCTATGTCCGACTCTAAACCGGTTACAAGTGGCATTCCCAGGGCTCAGTCCTAGGACCCCTCCTGTTTGGCATATACTTCTCAGAAGTACAGGCAAGCACAGGAGGACTATAGCTGACCAAGTTCGCAGACAACTGCAAACTAGGGGCTATAAATGAATCTCTGGCTGACACAGACATCCTCCAAAAGGGTCTCACTGAGATGGATACCTGGTGTCAAAATCATGGCCTCAAGCTAAATGCCAAAAAGTGCATAGTCATCCCCTTTGGAAAAAAAAATACCTACAAACTACCACATAGGTGGTAGTCCCCTAAACAGGGAAGATGTAATAAGGGATCAGGGGACCCAAGTAGATAGTCACCTCACCTTTGATAATCCCATTGCCAAAGTGGTTAGAAAATCCTTCTATGTGGCCCACCTAATCACAAAAGGGTTCACATCCAGATCAATAGGGGTCATTGTGTCCCTCTACTCATCACTCATCAGACCCATCATAGAGTACGCCCCATTTGGGATGTACCTTACAAGACACCTGCAACAGCTGAAAAGACCACAGAAGTACCTTACCAAGAGGATCACTGGCCTCAAACAGATGCCCTATGCAGCTCGCCTGAAGAAACTCCAGTTGTACTCGGTTACATACCGCCTACTCAGCGGTGATCTCTGCCTGGCATACAAGGCCACGTCCAACCCAGAATTGATGGACATGCTCCACCTAAAGAAAACCTTATCCCCACGAACCACATGCTCTAGGGATCAAAACCTCACCACAACAATAAATAGGACGTGCTGGAGGGATAGATTCCTGTTCCAGAGACTTCCCATGCTTTGGAACAAGATCCCAATCTACATTAGGCAGAGCTCCCCGCTAACACTCTTCAAAAGAAACCTTGACAAGTGGATGGGAAACAAAAAGTTTACCTCGGGAATAACTTCAGTGGTTCTGCTGGACAGAGACTCATGGAACTAATCTAAGGGGGTGGCGAAAGCCAACACATTCTGGCTAGGCTTATAAATGCCTTTGGGCAGATAGCCTAGTACCAACCTATGAACATATGAACCTATAACCACATATTTTCATTTACAGTATGCATTACCTTTGTTAGTAGTTGAATACATACAGACAGCTTTTGTAAAGAAAGGATTGTGTTTGTGTTGACTAGAAAGTATTTATTAGTATAACAATTGTATGAGGAAGACATTTCTTCCACAATTTTAACTGCACATAGGTTCATAGGTTCATAGGTTGATACTAGGCTATCTGCCCTAGGGCATTTATAAGCCTAGCCAGAGTGTGTTTGGCTTTTGCCACCCTTTTAGATTAGTTGACTGTGCCTCTGTATAGTAGGTCACAGAAGATAGCCCTTTTGAGGTTAGTTTAATGTTCCTCTGTCTAGTAGGGACACAGAAGAGATCCCAGGGGTAAACCTACGATCTCCCATCCACTCGTCAAGATTTCTCTTGAAGAGGGTCATTGAGGGACTCTGCCTAACATGGATTGGGATTTTGTTCCAGAGTGAGGGGAGCCTCTGGGATATGAATCTGTCCCTCCAGCATGTCCTATTTATTTATGTGCTGAGGTTTAAGTCCCTGGAGCATGTAGCTCTAAGGGATTTGGATTTCCTGATGTGGAGCATGTCCATTAATTCTGGGTTGGACATGGCTTTATACGTCAGGCACAGATCGCCTCTGAGTAGGCGGTAAGCAACTGAGTAGAGCTGGAGTTTCTTTAGCCTAACTGCATAGGGCATCTGTTTGAGTCCCTTGATCCTCTTGGTGAGGTACTTTTGGGGTCTTTCCAGTTGCTGCAGGTGTCGGGTAAGGTACATCCCAAATGGGGCATTGTATTCAATTATGGGCCTGATGAGTGATGAGTAGAGGGGCACAATGACCTCTCTTGATCTAGATGTGAACCCTTCCATGATAAGGTGGGCTATATAGAAGGTCTTTCTAACCACTTTGGCAACGTGATTGTCAAAGGGGAGATTGCTATCTACTTGGGTCCCCAAATCCCTAATTACTTCTTCCATACTTAATGGATTACCACCTATGTGGTCATTTGTGGGCACTTTGTTTTTCCCAAAGGGGATGACTATGCACTTTCTGGCATTTAGCTTTAGGCCATGGCTCTGGCACCAGTTATCCGTCTCTGTGAGACCCTTTTGGAGGATGATTGTGTCAGTCGGTGAGTCGATTATGGCACCCAGTTTGCAGTCATCTGCGAACTAGGTCAGCCATAGTCCTCCCATGTTAGCCTGTACCTCAGAGAAATATATACCGAACAAGAGATGTCCCAGGACTGAGCCTTGTGGGACGCCACTTGTAACTGGTTTAGAGTCTGACATGGCACCTGCAATTCTAACCATGTGGGTTCTATCCCTGAGCCAGTTTGCAACCCATCTTGTGACATAGGGGTTGATATTTAAGCTGGTGAGCTTATTTATGATGCCTGAGTGGGGTATTGTGTCAAAGGCTTTTAAGAGGTCCAGGTAGGCTGTGAGGACTACCTTCCCTTCATCTATGGCCTTGGTGAATGTTTCAAAGAAGTCGACCAGGTTCAAGAGGCAAGATCTGCCCTTAACAAAGCCGAATTGGGTAGTATCCACTGTTTGGAGGTTCCCAATGTCTTTGTTTATGAGTTTCATGATGATACGCTCCATAGCTTTGCAGATCAGGTTAGTCAGGCTTATAGGGCGATAGTTTCTGGGGTCCGTTGTGGCACCACCTTTGTGGAGTGGGACCACTGTTGCTGTACTCAATTCCTTGGGTACATATCCTGTAGTAAGGCTGAGACTGAACAGTGACTTTATGTGAGGGTTCAGTTCTTCTTGGAATTCATGTAAGACGCAGCCCGGGACACCGTCCGGTCCCATTGATGCTGTGTTATTTGCTTTGGAGAGGGCAGCTCTCACCTGTGCATCTGTGATGTCAGGAAGGCTACACTCTGTTGGATAGACATTTGCTCTTTTGGGGGGGAAGGGGGGGAGTTTGCACTGAACCTGTCTGCCAGGATGTTGGCAATGTCTGTGGGTTCAGTGTATTTTTTGCCATTTTGAACTAACTCAGAGCATATCTGGGAGTTGCCACCCAGGTTCCTGACATAACTAAAGAAGGCCTTGTGATTATCTTTAGCATCTTGTGCAATTTTTCTTTTGAAGCTGGCCTTAGATGATTTTATGAGGGATTGTAGTTTCTTGCTAGTACTGATCAGAGATGCCTTCCCTTTTTGGGATTTTGCTCTATCATGTAGTAGCTTCCTTCTTCTGTTGTATAGCTTATTTATGGCTGGGGTCCACCAGACAGGTCCCCTGCCTTTGGAAGAATGAGTCTTGGTTTTATTTGGGATAGCATGATCCATGCATCCCTGTAGGTGTCCATAGAAAGTGTTTGTAAAGGATTCTGTGGTTTGGACCATATTTTCCACTGGCCCGAGGACTTTGAAGGATTCCACCTAGGTTTTGAAAAGTGTGAAGTTTGCTTTTGAGAAGTTCTTCACCGTGGTTTCCTTGGCTGGGGGAGGGGACAGGATATGAATGTCCAGTGAGATTAACTTATGGTCAGATCTTACCAATGAGGGGTATACCTCTGGTATGGAACATAGAGTCCCCATGTTGGTGATGATCAGGTCCAATATGTTGTCCCCTCTTGTGGGAGTGGTGACCAGATGTTCCATAGCATTTGAGTTTATAAATTCTAGGAACCATTGGGCGAGGGTGTTGGGGCTTGAGTAGTGCTCACAGTCTATGTTTGGGTAGTTGAAGTCACCCAATATAATGGTGTTTGGAGAGACCTTCATATTCTCCAGTGTTCTCAGGAAAGCCGAGTGGGGTTCCTGTGTTTGGGAGGGTGGTCTGTAGCAGGCTACAAACTGAAAGTCAGTTTTGCCCACTGTTAGTTGCACATGGATGGTCTCCAATGCTTCATGCAGTGCCGCTAACCTGGAGGTGTGGGTATCTTTGATGAATATGGATACTAAAAAGTGAATTTCTAACTGATCTGTGCTTTAAAAAGTTTAAATTGCATTTGCCTTCTGCTTTTTACAGTTTTTGCACTTGTTTTATATCAATTTAAGTCGTTTTTGTATTGTATAACTGTTGTAGGCTACACAGTAAAGTGAGCTAGTCTGTTTATATCATTTACAGTGTTTTCTGTGTGTTTTTCTGCTGTTTCCTGAAAAAAACAAAAAAAAATATTCTCTTTTCCCGCCTTTGCTGAACTAGATTAGTCCAGATTCCAGGTTTTGCTGAATTCCGGACTGTGGTATAGTTTCCTGTGTTGTCCATATCCTTACTTAGATAGGAGGAAGCTTCTCTGTTCACCAGTGAGAGTGGGGAGCTTTGAGCAGCCTATCTGTCCCTGGAGGAGTGGTCTCAGCCCTGAAACTAGTAGCTTATTGGCCGCTCTGGGTCAATTCCTATCTCTTTCAGTTTCCCTGCTTTAGAACCCGCATTTGTGTGGTTTTGCACGATTTTGCGCATAGCGCAGCATCGGGCAGCGCCGCTTAAACGGGTTTAAACTATTCCCGGCTCCACAAAGTCTGCTCTTCACTTTTTCCCTTAGAACTGTTCTAAATCTCAAAGTAAGCACTCTATTTTCATTTTAAAGCCCTGCAGTTGCTCGTATAAGTAATCTTATAAGTAAGCACTAATAAACCAAAGCACTACACCCTCTTATACTCCCTTTAAGTACTTGGCTCCCTATTGGTCCTTTTTGATCAGTCAAAAAGTAGTTCCTTATACTATTCTGCCATGTACAAAAGTCAGTTTCGGGTTTACTCTCCAGTCCAGCTGGTGAATCTGGGAATCTTGAGGCAATGTTACAACTGCCTTATGTACACAGACCACTCTCTCCTCCTCCCAACAACCTCAAATATATGTGAGAGATGCAACTATATGGCCAAACTGGAGGATGAGCTCTCTCAACCCAATACTGGCGCAGTCAGTCAGGAGGAGAAGATAACCACACACACCACAAATCCAGTCTCACTTAGACCTATCACAACAGAAAACCAAACACATAAACACACAAAAACATACTCGGAGGCTCTAAATAAAAATCTGCCCAAGCAGCAGAGACCTCCAAAGCAGACATCCATGCAACCGCTACCCCACAACAATACCCAAGTATCACATAGTTCACAAAGTCAGTGTGCCACACAGTCACAGCCCTTAAGGCTAAACAACACACCTAATACACTTGTAATAGGTGACTCTATTGTCAGACACACTGACGTCCCACTCACCAGGCTGAAAAAGGAGAAGGTCACTGTAAGCTGCCTGTCGGGTGCCAGGATCCGCCACGTAACACAAGCACTCAAGTCACTACAAAGCAAGTACAAATATGACTCCGTCATTGTCCATGCTGGTGTGAATGACCTGAGATGTACCTCCCTGGACTACATGAAAAGAGACATAGAGGAGCTCTCTGATCATGTAGCCCGGGTCGGTATGACCCTGACCTTGAGTAGCATCTTACCCTCACCAAGAATGATGCCACAGTATAAAGACAAAATGATCAATTTTAACAATTGTCTAAAGTATTGGTGTCATTCAAAGGGGATCCAGTGTCTGTCAGCCTGGGATGACATGCTCGACAAGCCACGTTGCTTCGCTAGGGATGGCTTGCACCTGTCACCCCTGGGCTTTTGAATACTGGCTAAGGCTCTTGCCACCCCCATAGTGCCTTTTTTAGGCAAGGCTCAAAAGACAAACCCACCTCCATAGACAACACAAAGAAAAAGAAACTAAGGGTAATGCTGCTCAACGCCAGAAGTCTAAACCTCAAGATGCATGCACTCGAGGCTCTCCTCAGTATGGAGAATATCGATATCTGTGCAGTAACAGAAACCTGGTTCAAGGCTCCCGAGAGCGCCCCAGCACTACCAGGTTATACCTTGTACCATACCCACCAACATACAACATGATTTAACTCAGTCAGGCATTACATCCTAATCAGAGGGGAGGTTGCAGTGTCAAGTGAATGACGAGCACATAGTTTACAGAGAAATGTCCAGACATATTGTTTGTGTATACATGTTTGTGTTTATTATGTATAATTTTATCTTCTGTTTATGTTAAATTTTATTATGTATCATTCAGTTTGCATTAATATTATTTAACCTTTTTTATAATGTTTGTTATATTTTTTTCTTTTTATAAAATCTTTGATTAATTTTGTTTCATGTTTTTTTCTTTTTTTATGTTAATACTACAGCACAACAGTGTAGGTCTGTTCCTGGTGATCCGCTTATGGTCGCTCCACCGGCTACAGCACCAAGGCCCAGCACTTCTGGTCTGCCATCTGGTGACACTCCCTCATTGCTCCTGCCCTACCTGGACCCTCAGGTTGATCTACCCCAGGGGCCAGGTGTGTGATCCCATCTGAGACCAGAGGCAGAGATTGCTTACATCACCCATGTGGAATTGCCAGATGTGGTGCATAGGATTATGCACCACATTGTGGGCACATGCCTACACCAGGTGGAGAACATGCTGTTCATTCTTGTATGGCAGACAGGTCATAGGCCAAGATGTCGGCCACTCCAGCCAGTGGCACTATGATGGAAAAGTGCTGACAGTCCAATGGTGAGGATTTGAGTTATACTGTTACCGTACTGACATCCATGGGACCTCAATCCCCCCAACCCAAAAATCCAACCAAGGTGTTCTCCCCCTCTTGTGTCCTTCACCAACCCTGACAGTCCAAATACAACTTACAATGTGTACATGTGCCCAGTTGTTACTATGAAGAACTGGTGACACATACAAAATGGAAGCCAATATCATAGGCTTCAACACAAGTAAAGTATCACTGTTTTAACACACAGGGCCACACAGTAAGTTGAGTATCATCTAATTTAAAGCATAATCAACGCAAGCTGTTAATTGGTATGTACCTATACCTGTATAAACACCTGTTACTTCATTAACTGTTATGTGGGGTATGGTCATTGTTTAGCTCATTAAAACATGACCACACTTCACATTTAGGGTCCAAATGGTACCAGGTTTGAAAGCATCATGTAATTCTTTCATTTTTTTCTTTCCATATGTGTTGGCAGTTTGGAATGCTGTTTTGCAGTATTTTTTTCTTTTTGCATTTAAGCATTTATATGCAATGTGCACCATCGAGTGGAAAATTCTTACAAAATAAATGAATAAGCTCCTCTATGCCATTGCCATTGCAGCGCAATGCTGCACATCATGCACCATCATCATCATCATCATCCCCTTTTTTTTCCCATTTACATAGGGTCAGGGTATCGTATTAACTGTCGCCAACTCTCTCGATTCAGTGCCACTCTCCTGCCTTCTTCAACACTCATGCCTGACTGTCGCAGATCTTCTTTCACACAATCCATCCACCTCTTTGCTGGATGCCCTCGCTTCCTCTTACCTTCTTCCTGTCTGTCCCAAATCTCCCTCACCAGATTGTCTGCTGCTTTTCTACACATGTGCCCATACCATCGTAATTTGTTTTCTTTGATCTTTTCTGCAATTGGAGCTACTTTGGCTTCTGCTCTTATGTCCTCATTTCTTCGCCTGTCCCGCAGTATGCATCCTACCACCTTTCTCAGGCACTTCATTTCCATCACCTCTAGCTTCTTCAACTGTTCTGCCTTTACTGCCCAGGTTTCTGTACCATACTGTAGTACTGGTCGCACCACTGTCTTGTACACCTTACTTTTCAGCTTCTTTGGCATTCTTCTGTCATATACTACACCTGATACTCTATGCCAGTTGGCTGCAGCCCCTCTGATTCTAGCTTTGACCTCTTCATTCAGACTACCCTTCTCCTCAAGAACCCCTCCCAGATACTTGAAGCTGTTTACCTGTTCCACTATCTTCCCATCTATCTCTATTCTCAGCTTCTTCTGATTTCCCCAATCTGCTGCCACTACCACTGTCTTATCATGCCACTTATTGTGCCAGTGTACAAGAACAAAGGGGACATCCACAACTGTGGACAGTACAGAGGCATCAAACTCCTACCACATTGCATGAAAGTTCTGGAGAGGATGATTGATAAACGGATACGCAGAATAATAGAATGTAAGATGGGAGATGAACAGTTCGGATTCAGATCAGGATGCAGCACAATTGACCCGATGTTTGCATTGAGACAGATACTTGAGAAGAAACTAGAGAAGAGGAGAGAGTCAAAATGGGCTTTCCTAGACTTGGAGAAAGCATATGACAAGGTCCCAAGAAAGCTGATCTGGGCAGTATTGCGGTGGTTTGAAGTCCCAGAAACATTGGTAGAATTAGTACAGGCTATGTACAAGGACCCAGTGACTCAAGTACAAACAGTGTTTGGCCTCACTGAGGGGTTCCCAGTGGGAGTGGGTGTACACCAGGGTTCAGCTTTGAGCCCACTGCTGTTCATACTGGTAATGGACTACATCAGCAAACAGGTTGGAGGGGTCAGAGCAACAAAGCTGCTGTATGCAGACAATGTGGCATTACAGGCAGACTCTGATCTAGAACTTCAGCAAAGGATAGGAGAATGGAATGCAAATCTGAAGGCACATGGGATGAAACTAAGCACAGATAAGACAGTGGTAATGGCACATCATGCACCATCATGCAATAATTCCTTAAAGAAAAGAAATGGGGAAGATAGGAACGTGGTGAAATGGGGAGCAAGCAGGGGGAAAAATAAAGTGACAGAAAGGTAGCATACCTCTCAACTGTACAGATTTTCGGAGAATGTCCATATTTTCGCATCATATTTTTGGTCCATTTTTTCAGAAAATTTTGGTTTTCTGGCAAATTAAGGGCAAATCATTGCAAACTGAAGTTAGAAAATAATGACAGACATTTGAATTTCAGACATCATACCCTTCAGAAAATTCATGCTAATAAAAACCTGTTATTCTATCGATTTTCTAAGTTTGTAAGAGCAATATCTAAAAATTGTTCATATTTTTGGGCCTTTGTCTCACTTTTATTAATGGCTTTGTCCAGATTTCTTGCTCTAAGGGGTTGAGAGGTATGGAAGGTAGGAATGTGCAGGAAGGGTGTAGGAAAGAGCAATAGCTATATATTTCTTCAACAGTAACAACTGGGCACATGTACACATTTGAATCTGTATTTGGACTGTCACCTCCGGAGAGAGAGGGGTGACAACAACATAATTGTGTTGTGAAGCCGATTGGACCAAATTAGGTGTATCAAGTAGACACATCTCTGAAATGGAGAGCTATGTATGGGATGATTTTTTTTTTTGGGGGGGGGCAGGTGAAAATTTTTTTAAAGGAGAGAGTGAAATGTTGGGGGAGGGACATAGGCAAGTCTGAGGCAGGCAAGTCAGGAAGGTGAGGAACCATTTGCAGACAGACAAGACATACAAGACAAGGACAGGGTTGGTGAAGGACACAAGTGGCGGTGAACACCTTGGTTAGGGTGGGGGAATTGTTAGCCTATGGATATCATGTTCAGTGGCAGTGAGAATTAAGTTCCCACCCAATGGACTGTCATCACTGTTATCTCACTGTGCCAATGGCTACTGTGTCTGTCATCTGCGTCTCCTTGTGTTACTCATTATGATGATGGAGAGCAGCATCTCCACTCAGCGTAGCTGTGTACCAGTTGTGTGGCACACAATTGCATGCACCAAACCTGGCAGTTCAGCTTAGGTGACAAAATCACCCTCTGCCTTTGCTCCCAGATGAAACTACAGGCTTCACTTATGACTGCAAGTGGTTGATAGGTTTAAATGTCTGTAATAGTTACAGCAGTGTAAATTGCAGCATAGTAGTGCAGATATTAATGTCGTCCTGTTTTTCTTTTTATCACAGGTGAACATGGAAGTAGTTATGTGTCCTCTCTGCCACCTGATGTCAGTGTCTCATTAGAGCCTGATCATGATGGTGGGCAAAGTGAGGCGCAGTTGGGGGTTGCAGAGGCTGAATCTGACACAGAAGTTGATATCCAGCCCCCACTCTCAGGATCCTCAGATACAGCCAGTATACCTGCATACACCAAGTCCAATGAGGCCACAGGTATTGGACAGTTGGAGGGTGAGGACATAGACTGGCAAAGTGTAACTACCATGGCTTCAGTGCCTGTTGACATTGTCCATAGCCAAACTACTGATGAGGTGCCACAGAGGCAGATTGATAGGGGTGCTTGTCAGAGGTCTACTTTCCCTCCACCACCTGGTGCAGGCATCTCTTCACGTATCACTTGACATAGCTTTAGGGCCATAATGGAGGCATAGGCACATTCAGAATGTCACTTCAGAAGAGTGCTCAGGGTTCTAGATGTGGCTCAGTCTGACATCTGTGACTGTCTCCACCATGTTGTTGATGCACTAGATCAGTTCAATGACTCGTATGAACAGGATGTGTCCATGAGGGAGCATAGAGCATCTGTCATGGAATGCACATTGTCTGTGCTGGAACATCTTCTGGGAGGAGAACATCGATCTCATGGGCATAGGTCAGAAGCTACATCTGCTGAGAGCCAACAGGGCCATGACTGATCAACTTCCTGTAGTGGCAGTACATCCGCTGCTCCATCCTAGGCCTGCTGCACCCCCACAAACCACCCTGTGCAAGTAATGACTGTGCCACATCCCTGTTATCTATATTTTGGCTTCAGGGATACTAAAGCTATGTGTCTGATGCACAGGGTGACTACCTAAATTTAATACGTATTTTATATCTTAATTTATGCTGTTGGCCTCATAACTGCAACTGTTAGTTATATTGTAGTTAGCCAATTAAACAGTTACTAACATTATAATTCCTTTACTTTCTAGTTGCTGCTTTTGTAAGGCTTGTTAAGTCAGTCAGTGACATGTGTCTCATTAATATATCTAACCTTCTCTTTAAATATTGTTCAGTGCTAACTTATGTGGGCACATCCAAAGTCAACCCATCAGATTCTGAGCTCTGGATTGTATGTAAGCACCGCTCACAAAGCTCACAGTAGTAATACAGTGTAATGTGTTGTTTTTTTCATGCACATCACCATAGGTTCTGAGGTTCATAGGCCGTGGCAAGGGTATTGGCCTGCTGGTGCTTACAACCGTAGGTGATACATCACTACATAATATGCAATGGCAGATATTATGCATGGCCGTGATTCTTACAGAAAGGACCACCCATGTCCAGCATAGAATCAGCAGTGATCCATGGCAGATAACATTTTCACATCAAGTCAGCCAGCCTGTGCTCAAACAAGTTAATGGATGTGCTCTGCTTAACATGCATTCATACCTCTCAACTGTCCAGAGTTTTGCAGAATATCCAGATTTTTGCCTTATATTTTTGGTCTGTTTCTCATATAATTTGTAGTTTTCTGCATTTTTGTGGCAAATCAGTGAGGACTGAATTCATTAAATAATGACAGACATTTGAGTTTCAGACTTCATATCCTTCAGAAAATATGTGATAAAGCAAGACATTTTATTATAGCAACTTTCTAAGTTTATAAGAGCAATATGTAAAATTTGTCCCTGTTTCTGGGTCTTTGCCCCCCACCTCATTATTTTTGGCTTTGTCCAGATTTTTTGTTTTAAGAGGTTGAGAGCTATGCATACATTGGAAGCCTAATGCAAATGAATGACAACCTTGTATGTGTCTACACAGCATATCCTATATAGATATCATACTGTACATTGAGGTCCCTGGAACAGGTGGCTGTGGTCCCATATGACTTAAGGATGTGAAGCATATTTGTCAGTTTGGGAAAAAGCCATGTAATGCATACATATTCTGCCTAAAAGTTATATATATGATGCTGCGTACACTGATAGCTGCTTCATTCTGACCATAGAAGACATATGTTGGAGAATCCCTGATGTTTTTTTACTCAGAGATGTTTGAAGTCTGTTAACTTCCTGCAGGTGTCTGGGACAATACTTAACAAAGGGAGGATTATAGACATTTATAGGGCTGATGATGGATGGGTATAGGGGATTAATAAAATTAATTGTTCTCAATGTAATGCTTTTGATAATGAGATGTAAGATGTAGAAGGCCTTCCTCCACACAGTACACATATTTTGCAGTCGACATGTGTTCCAAGGTATATTGATGCAGAATTTGGTAATACTGTACTCTGGGTTATTTTTAAATAAGCAGGAACATTTATTACCACAGGGTATGGTGATGCATTTTTGTGTAGTTGCTATAACACCCATGGCTTTGTCAGCAGTGATTAGTGGCACAAAGATGTTTTGCCACACATCTTCTGCTTTTTTGGCCTTTTGATATGAATATGGCAAACAAGAGGGGAGACAGCACTGACACATCTCTAACCGCACAGGTGACAGGTCTGCTGCTTGAGATGAGGTCTCCCACTTTGACTGAGTATTGTTGATCTGAGATCCAATTTGTAATCCACCTGTTAACAGAAGATGTGATATGGCTAGTTTCTCAATGAGACCAAATGTTGGAGTATGTTGAAGGGCCTGGCCAAGACAAGATCGGATGAGTGCACAGCCTTGTATATGTCTCTGCTCACAGTCTTGATTTTCCACAAGTTTTGAAGGCCCAAGCTACCCATGGGAACAGCTAACTTGAATAAATCTACTGTTTGAACATCACCTATGTCTTTTGAGATGCATGCAGATGGTTTCCATTGCCTTAAAACAAAGATGGAATACAGTTATGGGACTATAATTATCTTCAAGAAAAATCTTGATGATTGGATGGGAAATAGGAAATTCACCCCAGGGATCACGTCTGTGGTTATGCTCAACAGGGGCGCAAGAAAATAATTTTCTTGGGTGGCGAAAGCCAGGGTACCTTTTTGGCTAGGCTTATATAGGCCCTAGGGCCAATAGCCTAGTACCTACCTATGAACCTATGAACCTATAAATTCCAGTTGAATTTTGCCTATCCTCCATTGTTTGGGTGGGAAATGGTTGCTGTATTCCATTCAGTGTGAACAACAGCAGCACTCAGACTGCGGTTGAATATGGTGCTTAGTGGAGTAGCTCACTGTTGCAGCACATGAAGAACACAGCCCGGAATGTCATCTGGTCCCATGGAAACTGTGCTCCTAGTTTTAGAGAGAGCAGTGATAACTATCTCTTTGCCTGTACCACAATTTTGAGGTAATGATGCACACATGTAGTAAGCTTGGTGTTGTGAGGGGGGACACTTTTCAGCTACCTGTGTCTACTAACAGGTTTGGAATTTTGACTGGATCAGTGTGTGTGCAATACCATCCAGAATTAGGTCAAAATATATCTGAGTGATATATATCAGTTTGCAGATGTAAACAAAGACAGGCTTACAGTTATCCCTAAATATGTTTCATAAATTATTACCATAGTTGCTATATGAGGGTTTTTCATGATGTCTTATTTGTTGGGGTACACTGAGAGGAATGACCTTCAAGGACTGCTTTGTACATGTTGTATTTGTAAACAGCAGATTCTGTCACTTACTGTAGTATATAATAATGACAGACGTACACCAGTATGGATTGCATTTCCCAGCAGATCTGTCTTTGAGCATTTCTGGCATGACTGTAATAATGCATTTGTACAGATGTATAGACAGAGCATCAGGGTGTAACTTACTAAAGCTGTCAATGTCCTTTTTGTAAACGTGAGCTTGGACATTGCTTAAACCATCCCTTAGAAAGATGTAGTTACCTTGAATGATGTTTTGAACCTGAGTCCTCCTTTAGGGAGTTCAGTAGGTATTCCAAATTTTACACATACTGTTTTATGGTTGGATTAACAGTGCAGGCATTACACATGTGCCATTACATTGTTCACTCATATTGTTGAGAAACAGGTCTAACATATTACAGACCCTTGTGTGGAGGTACACTCTTTCTTCCATGGTATTTCAGTTTGCAAAATCCACTTATGTTTGTGCAATTGAGTTTGTCCTCCTATAATTATCCACATGAGGCATTATATGCACTACATAAAAAATCATGTCAACTAGTCTTGCAGGGGAAACAGAGAAAAACCGATAGTGAGCGATGGGAGGTTTGAACCTGGTATCTGCATAGAGAATGCTAAAAGGAGGGGTATGTATATATATATATATATATATATATATATATATATATATATATATATATATATATATATATATATATGATCTGAATGTCATTTTCAGGGGAGTAACCTATGATGTGTACATTTGAAGGTCCTTCTTAAGGGGAATCTATAGTTCTGTAATTGATTGGTAAGTGTTTTAATTGCTGCTTCTTAAGTAACAGAAAGTATGACAGATAAAGTTGTTGAGGATCTACTCTGCTAAATAACAGCAGCTGATTGTATTGGAAAATAAGTATATTGTCATTTCTGTACATATGAGGGCAAAGTGTTAAGGCATCTGCACATAAACCACAACAGAACAGGTAATACAAGGAAACACTGTTAAAGCTCACAATGGGTCCAGAAACAGTAACCTTCAAATAGATACTCCTACTGTACACACTTGCCACAAGTGTACGTGTGCTTTCTATAAAAACATATGTCATCCTAGTCTTCTTATTCGTTTGGCTACTACCATGATGGGTTGCCACAGCACATCATTTGCTTCCAGTTCTTCCTTTCCTCTGCAACTTATAGGTTCATAGGTAGGTTGCTTCCAGTTCTTCCTTTCCTCTGCAACTTATAGGTTCATAGGTAGGTACTAGGTTATCAGCCCGAGGGCCTACATAAGCCTAGCCAACAAAGTTTCCTGGCTTACGCCACCCAAGAAAGTTATTTTCCTGTGCCACTGTCGAGCAGAGACACAGAAGTGATCCCTGGGGTGTATTTCCTATTTCCCATCCACTCATCAAGATTTTTCTTGAAGAGTGCTAATGAAGAACTTTGCTTGACATAGATGGGTAGCCTGTACCAGAGTATGGGAAATCTCTGGGACAGGAATCTATCCCTCCAGCATGTCCTGTTTATTGTGGTGACAAGGTTTAGGTCCCTAGAGAGTATAGCTTGGAGGGATTGGGATTTCTTTAGGTGTAGCATGTCCAACAGCTCTGGGTTTGACATAGCTTCATATGTTAGGCAGAGATCACCTCAGAGTAGGCGATATGCTATGGAGTAAAGCTGGAGTTTTTTGAGATGGTCAGTGTAGGGCATCTGTTTGAGGCCAGTAATCCTCTTTGTGAGGTACTTCTGTGGCCTTTCCAGCTGCTGCAGATGTCTTGTGAGGTACATTCCAAAAGGGGTGTTGTACTCTATAATGGGTTTAATGAGTGTCGAGTAGAGGGGAACAATGACCTCTTTTTCCTGGATGAGAACTCTTTTATGATGAGGTCTGCCACGTAGAAGGACTTCCTGACTACTGTGGTGATGTGACTAACAAAGGACAGACTACTGTCCACCTGGGTCCCAAGGTCTCTTATCACACATTCGGTGTTAAGTAGACTGCTGTCTATGTAGTAGTTCATGGGTACAGAGTTTTTACCAAAGGGGATGACAATGCACTTTTTGAGCTTGAGGCCATGTCTTGTTCTGTCATACCAACCACCTGTATATCCTCAGTCACCACATCCATGAACCTTACCTTAGATCTTACTGTTTTCCTCTTACCTGTCAGCTCCATCCTTACTATCCCACTCCAAATATACCCAGCATCCCTCCTAAGCACATGTCCAAAGAAACACAATCTCACCTCTCTGACCTTGTCTCCAAGGCATACAACCTGAGCTGACACTCTAATATACAGATTAATAATCCTGTCCATCCTCAGCACATCCAATGCAAATCCTAACATCTGGAACCCTGTTATGACTCTTGTAGTTTTCTGATTGCCACAGTCTCCAAACTACATGACATAACTGTTCTCAGTACACTCTTGTAGACCTTCCCTTTCAGTGTTATTGGCACCTGTCTGTCACAAATCACTCCTGACACTCTTCTACACCCACTCCCACCTGCATGTGCTGTCTTCTTCACCTCCATTCCACACCCACTATTACTGTGACCTTTTGCTCCCAAGTATTTAAAATCATACATCTTCTTCAACTGTACTTCCTGCAGTCTCACCATTCCTCTATCCTCTATGTCATTTGCAGACATATTTATTCTGTGTTAGTCTTATGCTGTTCATTGCTCTCCTCTGTATAGCATAACTCCAAATCTCCATGTTCTCCTAAATATGCTGTCTGATCACAATATCATCCACAAACATTATACTCCATGGAGATCCCTATGTGTTCTCCTGTGTCAACCTGTCTATCAACATTGCAAAGAGATGTTATGATGTTTGTGCATAGCATAAAGGGAATGTCAGTGTTGTCTGACTTATATTGCATGAGATGACATCTACCTGTCTGCCAGGCCATTGTGTGCCATTGGCCTGCTGTGAGCAGTACGTATCCAATAATCTGATATAGCTGATGACATCAGCAGTGTCTGTTGAAGACATGACAACAGTGTACCATAGACTGTGGTAAAATTCTCTGTACAACATCCACCAACAACTGACACACACCAGGTTGACTGCAATGAGATTAAATACCCTACCTATCTAAGCTTACAGACTAGAGAACACAGGACTTAACACATGCACTGTGGCAAAAGTCTAACTTTAATAGGACTGCCGATGATCTTATAGTAGATGACATCAGCAGGCCCTGTAGGAGCAGGAGGGTGGAGGACTGCTAGACATGGATGTTTGTGAAAGCCCAAAAACAAAGCAAAAACCATGCCATTTGACAAAGCAGTGTTGGATACACACTCCCACTCTCACAACATTATATATTACACCTTTTTTGTGTTACATGTATGTGTTGTAGAATTAAGGAGATCCCATGGTTGTAGTGATTGTTGCTGAGGTTGGTTGTTCGGAAACACATGGATGTTTATTAACTGGCTGTACAAACAGTTATACTGTGTCCTCAGTTTGCAATGTTTCCACAGCTGGGAGATATAGAACAGTAAGAACACAGTTCTATGAATGTGATGTAATAGTTAGCATACAGCTCAACCTCTTAGAGGAAACAATCTGCACAAAACCATTATTAATATGGTCAATGTTGAAATATTACCCTTAGAAACCTACAATGTTCATGGAATAAAAGGCTTTGCATTAGCATGCATTTTCTGAAGTGTACGACATCCACAAATGAAATGTATGTCATTATTTTCTGACTTAATTCTCAATGATTAGCAATAAGTTTGTATACAGCAACATTTTATGAGGAACAGACAACAAATATTATGTAAAAATATGGACATTCTTCATAAATCTGAACAGCTGAGAGATATGACAGGCATAGTGAAGATGCAATGAGTATTGCACTAAGTGTACACGCATGTGGATTTCACACTTCCACCTGTTTGAGCATTGGCAGTGTGCAAACGCAAGGTGCATTGCTAACATCCAGCCTTTCTATTATGTAATGTATATGTCTTACTGCAGCCCACTCCTCTCAGTACTCCAGGCCATGATTTCACAATTGCTACAGGCAATATATAACTGTTATTTGAATATTTCCTTTTTCTGCTATTTTGCACGTCACGCAAAATATTTAAGCATTATTAAAAAACTGTTGTCAGTATGCGACACATTACACAAATGTGTACTAAAATATACAGATGAAAACATTATGGGACACAGAGTCACAGTCTGTAAAAAAACACAAACTGTAACAAAAACACCTCCAAAAGTTCAACTTACATCAGGATTTGAACCCTAAACACCATTACAGCTTCATCAAGTAGGATGGCTGCCTTAGTCCTTTTGGCCACAGACGCTGGTTTCAAAACTGCAGTCATTCCTCACACAACCACCTTCATAAAAACTGTACACTGCTATCAAACCATGCACTGTATATTGTACAAGTACTGCTACGAAGTATATATTTGGACACAGACCAGTTAGTAGACACAACTCATGTCATAAATGTGATTATAACTACACATCTCTTTATCTTACAATCCTGTTTTTGTGGGTGGGGGAAATACACATTTACAGTTAGTATACAAAGTAGCCTGAAGTCAGAAACTGCAATGAACTGAATTCACTTCCTAACTTCTCTCTTGTATGATGTAACAGTATTCAGCTGTGGTTGGTCTGTGTGAGTGTTTCATGCCTGATGCATAAAACGTACATATGGTAACATTGTAGTAATATGTGTGTATCCACATGTTAATTTAAGTTATCTACAAAAGCAGCACTATATATTTGCATAGCATAACAAGGTAAGGCATATAGAAGGATATGCACTACAGTCTAGGTTCGGGCCTTACCTTTCAAATGCAATGATTGGCACAGCATTAATTCAGGGCTGACTCTGTCTGATGCAAGCAGTACACAGCCAATACATGTATAGATAAAGGTTATGTGAGTTGCATGGCATCAATTTTAATATATGTATGTGAGTAGGACGAAGGTATTAGACCTTAGGTGGTCAGTGCATGTGCTGTGCACCATCTCTTAGGCAAAGGAAGGGCATGCTGAGCATGCCTACATCTATCTACAGGGACAGCAGCTAGGGTTTCATCCTCTGAGTCCTCCTGTAACTGTGGCTGTGGTGACCTAGGTATTGGTGCGGGTATGTGTGCCTGTTCCCTTTCTTGATCCTGCTGCAGCTGTTTTCACAAGATCTGATTGTGCAGCATAGCACAAACTGTAAATATCTGTGTACATGTGTGTGGAGTATACTGCAAGGCTCTCCCAGATATATCTAGGTACTGGAACCATGACTATAGAAGCCCAGCCACACACTCTATGATGTTCCTAGTTCATGCGTGTGGCTCATTATGGCATTCTTCCATGGGTGTGTGTGAATTTCTGATGGGTGTCATCATCCACGGTTCCAGGGTGTAGCCAGCATCCCCAAGTAAATGGCCGTGTGTGATTTCCTCCCTAGCAAACATCTGGTACAGCTGTGATGTGTGCCAGATATGGGAGTCATAATAGCTGCCAGGGCTGCCAACACACAAATTCAAAATAATCACCTCAGCATTGCACATAACTTGGCAGTTGATGGAGTGGTATCCCTTGTGGTTGATGAATATTCCACCCAGCTCACCAAATGGTGCCTTGATGTGTACATGAGTGCAATCTATGGCACCCAGTACTTCTGGGTAGTGTGCTACATGAGAGAAGTGTTGCATATTGTTGGTCCTCTCCTCAGCAGTAAGGGGAAAATATATATGTTCACTGGCATGTATCAGCATAGCATCAAGGAACTAGTTGAGTATCATGGATGCTGATGCCTGTGACACTCCCATCATTTCCCCAGTTAGTCTTTGAAAAGTAACTGTAGCTAATATTCTAAGGACTACACATACCTTCGTTTCCACTGGGATGGGTTCCCCTCTGTGAGTTTTTCTAATGTGTCCTTGTCCAGCCTGTAGCGCCCTACAATCTCCACATCATGTAACACCTGGTAGGTTACCCTGGGCCTGAACACTCTTCTCCTTCTCAGTCTAGGCCTATTGTCAGCAGCACCAGCAGCATTGAGCACATACAGATGCAGAATAGCTGCAACAGACCCTAGCATTTTGTCAGTTAAAATTTCCAACTCTTTCTTCCAATGTTGATGAAATATCAAGGGAAAATCAGAATGTAGGCTGTATGCATATATATATATATTTCCTGATTAGGAACACCATCTGACATTGGATACTTTAAATGACATTCACCTGCTTAGGATATAATTACCAGGATTTACAACTCCTGCTAAAGTGTGCAGTATTGTGCTCTGGGCACTGATGTACAGCAGACCACAGCTATGCATAATGACAGCAACTTATGTAAAGCATTTTATAATATCATCCCTATTGTCATGATAAGCACAGAACACCCTAAGTACAGATAATAGCACTTCATTTCTATGGCTTACAATGTCACCACAGTAGGATTAAAATTTGACATACCCTACATTTGAACCCAAGACTATCTGCACACTAGTCCAACAGTTAACAATTGGCGGCACAGAAGTATTCAATTAAATCTCCCTAACTAGAGGGGATTAATAGAGAGCAGCCCTGCTTACCGAGTTTGTGTGATGCTCACTGAAACTCACCACTACTGATTGAATGCATCCAGTTACTATTATTGGATGTGTAGCTCATGTCTGGGGTCTGCTCACGGAAATGTGGATTCCAGTAAAATTACCTTCAGCATGAAGCTGCGCACTGCACATACACACAAAAGACCCCATAAAATCAGAACAACATTACCTGACACACCTACCTGATGTCATCAACATCCATATAAAGCATAAACACTGTGTTGGGGCTAATACGGAGTAAACAGCCTTACATGGTCTCTGATTTTTGTGATTCAACAAATCCACTGCACTGGTACATCATTTACATAATAATCATGCTGGCAGCCTGGAAACTGCATGGATAGTAGCCGTGTAAGCTGGGTAAAAGCACAGGAGCAAGGAGTTAAAGACACATTGCAAGGTATAACTGCACCTATTGTGGTAATACATCATATTGATCTTTTAAATTACATTTTTGTTAATCATTTTGAAACATTTTGCACATAGTGGCACACTGCGCAAATCTGTGCTAAAATTCAAGTTATAATATTTATAGTGATGTGACAGGCATCCTTGATTCTTTTGGACATCCTCAGCCATTACATGTGTATTTTTACCTTTTCATGGGTATTCTGTCCATACTTCTGGACTTTATTTTATTTATTTTATTTTACATTTGTTAACCGGGATTGTCTGACTAAGCAAAAGCCCTTTTTCAGCAGAGGCCCAGGGAGAAAAGCTTCAAAACATAGTTATAAAAAATATAACCATTACAAACACAGTTAACATTATAATCATTCATAATAAAACTTGTGGAATAGTTATCATATATATGCTGTTACAATTATCTATAAAAATGTTATGAAGAATACTGCAGCAGAAAGAAAGGAGACAGTGTTAGGTAAAAAATGATAAAGTAGACTAGTCTAAGTTGTAAACATTTTGGTATAGAGGAGAAGAAATGATGGTAAGACAGAGGAAGTTAGGTTTGTTATTTAGTGAAGGTATATTCAAGGAGGCTGAGAACAGGTACAAATCCAGTGACTTTTTACGTACTCTTTAGTGGCTAGCTTGAATACTTTAAGAAGTGAAAGTGATCTAACTTCTTGTGGGAGTTTGTTCCAAGGAATAGAGGGGATGATAGCTGTATGTAATGGCTCCTATTTTGGAATTGAGCTTGTAAAATTGCAAAGGTCTTGGATGGAGCTCCTGAGTAGTCAGGATGGGACATAGTGCGAGATTATGGGGCCTAGTGCTGGACAGTAGGATGGTGAATAAATAATGGAGTGTGTAATTTGGAGCTGAGAGAGGAGTAGGAGGTGTGGTAGTTCGAGCCAGTTTAGATGTTTGAGAGAGATACAGTGGTGAGATTTGTAGGTTTGTTGTGCAGAAAATCTGGCTATTTTGTGATAGGTTGATTTGAGTTTGCTAAATAAGGTGGCGTTAACATTTGTGAGTATTTGGGAGCAGTATGTTAGGCATGGCAAAAAATAAGCATGTGTGATTGTGGTTCTAGATTCAAAGGTTAAGGTTTTTTTATTTCTGTAGAGAAGTCCTTTTTTATGGGTTTTCCTGATACAGTTATTTATATGGAGGGTGAATTTTAGCTGATCATCAATGGTTACACCAAGGAGTTTAGTACTAGAGTCAGCAACTATGAGAGTGTGATTTAGTGATTTTATTTGAAAAGTAGATTTGATATGAGTAACAGTTTTGAGGAGAAAAAGTAAGAGTTTGTTTTTTTGGGGATTAAGGATGAGCTGATTATTGGTACGCTAGGTTTCAACAGAGTTGAAAAAAGACTGGGTAGCTGTTAGATGTTCAGAGGGTGAGTTAGCACTGGTGATAACTGTGGAGTTGTCCGCATGTTGGACTAATTAGGATTGTGGACAACAGGAGTAGTGTGAGTTGGTGAAGATATTGAAAAGTAGTGGTCCAAGGATGGATCCTTGGGGAACATCCATTTTCACTGGAAGGGGAGATGATAGTGAGAAGTGCCATATTACTGATTGCTGTCGGTCAGTGAGATAGCTGGAGAACCATCCTATTGTTGTAGTAGAGAAGTTGAAATCAGAGAGTTTATTCAGTAGCAAAGGATGTGAGAAAGTGTCGAAGGCTTTTGAGAGGTCAGGGAATAAGCATGAGATAAGTCTGATTATCTCTAGCTATAGAAATGGTGTTGAGAAAGGAAAGTAGAGCTGTAGTGGTACTATGTTTGGGTCAGAAACCAGGCTGTGTGGGAGTGAGGAGTGTGCCCTGTATAAGATATTGCATTACTTGTATATGTATACATTTTTCTAAGACTTTAGACAGAGGGGAGAGGATAGCTATTGGTCTGAAGTTTGAGAGTTCTTTGGAATTGCCACCTTTGTAAATAGGTATGGTGTATAATTGTTTCCAGATAGCAGGTACTTTAGCTTCAGAGATGGAACGGTTGATTAAAATAGATACTGGCAAAGCAATAGAGGGAGCAGCAATCTGAAGAAAGTAAGATGAGATACTGTCAACCGAAACAGAGCATGGTTTTAGTTTGGAAAGAAGGGTTTTGATGTAAGCAGCAGGGACTGCTTTAAGGAAAAAGGAGTTTGCCGAGTTGGCTGTGTGTAGTGGTTCCAAGCAATTTGGAACATTGTTACTGGAGTATTTTAGATTAGGATTGAAAAGTTTTGGCTATTGACTGAATGAAATAGGCATTGAAGGTGTTAGCAGTCTTTTTGGGAGATTTGTCAGGAGATGGATTAGGTGAAGTAGGATTACCAGGATGAAGTATTTGGTTTATGGCATTCCAGAATTTTTTGGGATCTGATTTTAGGGCAGCTGGAAGGTTATGGTAGAAGTCTTTTTTATCTTTATCAATAACATTTTTTGTCTTATTTCTCAGTTCTTTATACTTTTGCAGATCTGTTGGTAGTTTAGTTTGGGTCCAAGATTTCCAGGCTCTGTCTCTAGCTGTCATGAGAGTGTGAGTATTCTTAGATAGCCAAGGGGATATAGTAGCTTTTATCCTTACTTTCCGTAATGGGGCTAGTGAGTTTAAGATATTTAAGAAAGTTGAGTTAAAAGCTTGAACTGCTTCATCAAATGTCCTTATCTAGGTTTTGTGGTTTAAGCCATGTTTCTGTAAGGGAAATAATACCTGTGTTTTGAGCAGATATCCAAGCATGAAGTTGGCTAACTTTATTAAGTATGCTTTGAGTGTTTATAGAGTAAAAGGAAATCTGTTTGTTTTGTTTTGGTAAATGACTTGTGGTTGATAAGGTATTGTGAGGAGTGGTAGAGTTAGGACTGGGCCCTGGGTTAGGGTGGATATCACCTGATAGGAGTAGTGAAATAGGATAGTAGTTGGGTTTGATAGTTATTAGGTAGTATTTAGTGTATTTTGATTTATTTCTAGATATTATGGAATGGGAGTTGTACATTCATGGGAGGATGTATGCAGATATGAGTATTGGTTGTTGGTTGTGTATGGGTAGACTGTTGGGGAGGATGTTAGAGATAACAGTATTGCAGTGGAGAGGAGTGGTGTATAAAGAAATAATAAAAGGTGGTATGGACCAGGAAGAAGGCTAGTATGGGTAAGCTAGATAATGTGTAGTTAGTTGAAGGTAGATGAAGATGTGGTAAATGAGGCAGAGAAAGTATCATTCAAAAGGAGAAGATGGCTGAGATCTTGAGTTTTCGTCAGGATAAGTAGAAAGTTAATTAACCTTTAAATGTCTAAGTTCTTTAAGGATATAAAATTAAAGCTCGGGTTAGTTACAGACGAAACAGGAGAGGTAATGAAAAGCTACTTTATAGATTTAAGTGTTTCTCAAAAGAAAATAGACTTTTGGGGGCACTAACTGGAGAGTGTTATGCAGCTGTTTCTTCCTGGTGATGAATACAGTCACTAACATTTGTTTAAGTCTAGACACTTGTTTAGTTGCAAGACAGTGTTTGTCTCAAGAGAATAAGGGCAGAGAAAAATAGAAGACAAATGTAAGAGAGCATTAGGTTAAGGCTGGACTTAGTTTAGCAATAGTCAATAACAAAACCATCAGGTAATGGTAATGGTCAGCACCTGATAACAGAAAATATTTTCTTATGGCAACAAACATATTTAAATACTAGTCAATGCACAAGACAAAAATTAAAGCTGGGGTTAGTTACAGATGAAACAGGACAGGTAATGAAATGCTATTTTATAGATTTAAGTGTTTAAAGAAAATAGACAGAAAATGTTTGCATATATGTTGGTTTGCTTCATTAGCATAAAATTCATTCCATTGATGCCCATGAATGTGCATGATTGCGCACTGCTACATGGACTTTACTGAATCTAAAATTCAGTGCTCCCATGTTCACATCACAGTGCAATGCGAACATGGTAAAAATTACCATGTAAGCATTATTGAATTTGCTACATTTAGTCTTTTCATGTTATTTTATTATTTAATATTAAAAATATTTAAACTTTTTATTGTGGCTGGTCTTTCAGAGAATATTTTAACCTTTGAGAGTACTTATATTTATTTTGTGACACTGGGGCTCTTCCTGAAAGCCTAGTTGCATTGGTCAAACACTTCCATTTGAATTAGTATTAATTTTGCTCAGTATAATTGGGTATCCTTGTAAGAGCCTTAGAGTAACTTGGAGTGTTTTGGTGGTAGTTCCTACCTTATTGTCTGGGCAGAGGGGGCATAGTGGGTAATTCTGTGCCAGCCCTTCCCAGGTGTGTGTGTGTGTGTGTGTGTGTGTGTGTGTGTGTGTGTGTGTGTGTGTGTGTGTGTGTGTGTGTGTGTGAAAATTAAGTCTTCAAGAGTGTGTGTGTCAGCTACTTGGAGCAGGGACACAGAGCACTGGTTTCACAGAGAGGGTGGTGGAGGACTTGGCTTGGAACACTTGGCTAAGGACTCAACTCTGCAGCTGTGGTCAATGTGGAGTCTTATTTGGGACCTGGTGAGAGAGAGGCAAACCAAACCCCAGGATGGGAGTGTGTTCCCTATGTGCTGTTAAAGAGATATTGTGCTTGGTGCAGAGAGCTGCATCAGGAATTACCATGTGTATCTATTTCTGTTCAAAGTGAACATCCCTCACCAGTGTCAGTGGTGAGGATTCAGGCTCCTAAATTACTGGCCCAGAGCAGGGACATCACATATTGGTGGGCAGTGGTGTGGATAATAATTGAACTTCTGTAGCCTGTAGGCAATTGTCACTGAAGGTGTATGTACTCTCAACAGCCACAAGGTAAACAGAGTTTCATTTTCACAACAGTTTTATTCATTTTTTCTTAGATTTGTTTAATCAGGGAAGCAAGCAAAGATGTCAGCAAAGGATTATGTCAAGCTGACAAAGAATCAATTGGCCAAGGTGTGTGAAACCAACGGATTGGTGCATGCCGATCTGACTAAAGAAGAAATGATTTCAGCCTTAGTCATAGCTGTAGCCCAGACCAGCAACCAGGAGAATAACCAGTTTGCTGATGAAGATTTGTAGCCCTCAGAAACAGAACTTAAAACCCATCTGGAGTTATATAGACTTGAACTGGAGGCCAAAAATTTGGAATTACAATCAGCGGAGAGACTGCAGCAGGAAAAATAAATAGAATTAGAATTGGCAGGGAGACTGCAGAGTTTGGAGGCTGAAGAAAATGAGAGACTGAAGCATTTAGAGCTGGAAGAAAATGAGAAGCAATTTCAACACGAGAGAGAGAGAGATGCTGACTCTTCATCAGGGTCATGGAGGTAATGGGAAAGGGAATAACTGAACCTCAGAAGCAATAAAGATCAGTAATCTTCTTTCCATAGTTTACAAAGGTGATAATTTTGATAGATTTATTCATACAGTATATTTGAAAGAGTATGTAAATAGTATTATCTTGACCAAGGTCTCTGGGTATGAATCCTGACCCCCTTACTCCATGGTAAAGCTGTAACTGCTGTTTTAAATTGTCTGATACTGGTTTAAATGCTGGTAAAGTTAAACAATGCTTATTAGAATGTTTTAAGTTAACACCTGAAGCTTACAGAAAAAAGTTTCATGAGCATAGACACAATGCAGATGAAAGTGTATGTGATTATATTGCTGAGTTAAGCACTTATTTTCATAGGTGAGTGAGTGGGTGTCAGGTCACCAGCTTTGAAAGGGTGGGAGACCTTTTGGTGAGGGAACAAGCCCTTAGCACTTTGCCTGAGGACATAAAAATCTGGTTGCAGACCAGAAATGCAACTGCAGATTGCACACTGCAAAAGAAGGGGATGCCCATTGCTGCACATGGATATAAGGGAACCCATGGTGGGCAGGTTAAACCACTCCATTAGAGTCAGTCAGTAACAGGGGACGCCACTAGTTCAGGTACATGGCCAGGATCAAGGTTTAGATGTTTTAAATGTAACCAGTGGGGCCATGTAACATACAGATGTCCACAGAAGCAAGGTGGGGAACAAAAGGTGATGGAGCCAGCAAGTGGGAATAACAGTATGCCAGTGTTAAGTGTCTGGAAACAGCAGTATGCCAGTTTTAAGTGTCTGGAAACAGCAGAGGTGCCAGTATATCACTGGAGTTTATATCCTATCTTAGTGGATGGAAAACAGACCACTGCTAAGAGAGAGAGACACAGCCTCTGACATAACCACTGTGAAGCCTACAGTGGTTAAAGAGGAGTAGCACTTACTTGGGCAGTCCACTCCAGTAAGGTCTTTAGGAGGGACCCCATTCCAAATGGCTTTTACCAGGATTCACCTTGACTGGGGGGGGGGGTGGAGAGGGAAGCATGGGTTTGTGGATATTCCTGCAGATGTCTTGATAGGGAATGGTTTTGATAATGCAGTACCTTGTATGCATGCAGTTAAATGCAGTCAGGCTTGCAGACAGGCATTTGGAGCTGGTAGCCTGGTGGAGACCCAGACAGACACCACACCTGAAGCCAGGGCTGGTGAGATGGCTATTTTAGGGAGGGAGCTACCCTGTATCAGTGAGTGTGAAGGTGAGCCTTAGCTGCTGTTAGGTACTAATGTTTCCTTGGACAGAGTGACTGCTGGGGCAGAGGTGAGTGGTAGTCCCCAGGCTAACAGTGAGGCACCACTGTCAAAGGATACCAGACTTCATGTGGAAGGGGAGCTTGGAAGGGTCAGAAAGGTAGAGTTGAGACAGTCTCAACTCTCAGACCCCACTGTAAGAGGCTTGAGGGAGTTAGCTAGGGAGGCACCTGATCCTCAAATAAAAGGAAAGTATGTATACTGGTACAAAGGGTTACTGTATAGAGAGTTGATCTCTGAGGGAGGGCTAGAGGATAAGGTAATACAGCAGCTGGTTGTGCCCAGAGCCTACCATCTTGCACTTCTAGCCATAGCCCATCACATTTCTTTTGCAGGTCATATAGACATAAAGCATACCAAGAGACATATTATGCAGAACCTTTATTGGCCTGGGATTGCAAGGGATGTAACAAGGTACTTTAGGACTTGTGAGCAGTGACAAAAAGTAGGCAAAGCAGGAGAGAAGATCAAAGCTCATTTTATGCCTTTGCCTGTGATTGAGAAGCCATTTCAGAGGGTAACTATGGATATTGTGTGGACTCTGAGTACCCCAAGTTCCACAGGGAAAAGTATATCCTGGTGGTAGTATATTATGCTAGATACCCTGAGGTAGTGGCTCTGTCCTGCATTGAGCCAGAAAAGGTGGCAAATGGTTTGTTAGAGATTTTCAGCAGGGTAGGTTTCCCAAGAGAAATACTGACTGTCAGAGGTGGCAATTTCATGTCAAACCTGCTGGCTGGTCTGTGGGAGTACTATGGGGTGAAGCATCTAAAGACCAATCCCAGACTAATGGTGTTGTGGAGAGATTAAACTCTACACTAAAGACAATGCTATGGGCATTTGCAGACTAGTTTAAGAGAGAGTGAGATGAATATTTGCCTCATCTGCTGCTTGCATACAGAGTTGTACCCCAGAAATCCACAAGTTTTCAACTTTAGAGGTGCTGTATGGGCATAGGGTGGGGGGTCCTTTAGATTTGATTCGTAATGAGTGGGATTCTGTTGTGGCATATGTGCTAAACCTCAGGACAAGGCATAGGGAGCTCATGGGCTTGGTCCAGGAGAACCTGCAGAATCCCTACCAGAGAAAAAGTCTGGTATGACAGGAATGCTCGAGGCCAAGAGTATGCTGCGGGACAGTAGGTTATGGTATTCATTCTTGTCAGACACAATAAGCTGCTGGCAGCTTGGGAGGGACCATTTGAAGTGGTAAGAAAGATCAGTGATGTTATCTACATGGTAAACCTGCTAGGCAGGAGGCAGGGGCACAAACTGTACCATGTAAACATGATGACGCCTTACCAAGATAGGGAGGTCCTGGTGCTAAGCATTTTCAGTAGGTGGCAGGAAGAGTCTGAGGGGACTCTATGGCTACATCGAACCAGTCAGCAAAATGGCAAGTTATTAAGGTGGAGCCTAGGGTTGCAGGCATATGATATTACAATGCAGCACCATAGTGGGTTTAGCAATGCCAATACTCAAGACAGGGTATGGGTTATTGGGTTCCCTAGACCGGCTCATGTCCCTCAAGCCATGTTTCTCAAGATTCACTTGAAACACTAGCTTGAGTCTTCAAAGGGGGAGAGATGTGATGATGTGAGGTATTGCCAGCTATGCAAGGAGAAGTAGGGCAGTGGAAGTGTAACATTTGCCAGCATAGCTAGCTGGAGTTTTGTAAAGAATTATATATCATATATCAAACTGATCTGTACAGGTGCTTGTGTTGAAAATCTATTTGTAAAGTTGCTTGTGTTAAAAAAAAATGTACCAACAGTGGGTCCTGCTGGACAGAAAAGAAATGCACCTATCTGTCAGACTGTATTGTAACCATTAAAATGAATATATTGTAAAAGAGAATACTAGAAGAGAAGAGTTTAATCTCAGTCCAGCTAACTTTGAAAAATAAAAAAGAGAAGAAGCAGAGAGCTCATTCATTTGTAGTTTATTCAAAAAACAAAATGTAAAAGCACGAAGCTTTTGAGTTGCATCAACTCTTTCTCAATGCAGATAAAAAAACATTCACTACAGGCAACATTTATATCGTAGAACCAGCTAATTGATGACATCATTAATTGCAGTTAATTAGTAAAAGACCAGCCCAAAGATTTTTTTTTTAAAACCAACATTTCACTTTGTTGTTTGACTTAGTTACTATGTTAATTAAAATAATAGGAAAACAATAAAACATTATAAATATTATATACATTCTCTATTCAACTTTAAAATAGGTTTAACAGTACTCCTTGAATTTAAACCTGGAGGCTTATCTGCTCTAAAATAATTTATCCAGTTATACTTTGCAGCTTCAGTTCTTGACACAACACTGCCCCCTTCACCCATTTTTGAACCTTTTGTATCACTCTAATCTTAAAATTATGCTCATCTACACATTCCATTACATGTTTACTTAAAGCATTAGTTCCAGCCTTCCTTCTTATTTCAGAAATTTGAGAGGCTATTCTCTCCTTTAGCTTTTGATTCCTTTTACCTGTATAAAATTGTTATGTGCAGCACAATTAGCAACATACACTGGATTTTCAGTGGTGCATGTATCAAAGGTATTAAAATAAAATATCTTACCAGTACTAGAGTGAATAAAAGAAATGTCAGAAAAAAAAAAAAAAAAAAAATATATATATATATATATATATATATATATATATATATATATATATATATATATATGTGTGTGTGTGTGTGTGTTTACAAAAAGAACAATTACAAGGGACCGTACCTTTGGTAATAACTTTACTATTATTGTCACTAATATTACTTGCCACCATATCCTTATAGCATAATTTATGTTTTAAATTCCTTTTCCTGGATATTCTACTGTTTGGGACTCAAGTCTGGTACCTGTGAACCTGTGACTTGTTTTTGAACTTTGAAAAATAGTCTGAAATTAAATTACCTGGTTTAGCCCATAAAGATTGTACCTTACAGTTCTGATTGCAGCCAGAGTCAAAATGGTTATGAAAACCAGGACTATGAATCCTACTGTATTGTCCTTAGAGGTGAACTGGTTGCTAGCTTGGAAGGGTGGGATATTTTTAAATGGTTTATAGCTTTCAGATGCTATACCACATCTTAGCAAAGCTCTATGTGTGTGTATTATGATACATATGTGATAGATTCTGGTTCAGTTTCTAGTAAAGGGGATAGTGTGAGAGCAATTCTGTAATTCCAAACTAAAATGATGTTTAATATTAGAGAAAAAAGTCTCAGAGCAGTCTGTTTTTGAAACCTGACAAAGAAGGGCCACTAACCTACTAGGACCACTAACCCACTTCATCTTGCCCTGCTCTAGTAAGTGAACTTGGTGACAATAATTCTTTAAATCAGTCAAGAAAATATAGTGAGAATAGTTAAGTATTGCTTTTCTGTGTCTGTGTGAACCTTTCCATCTGTGTTATTTTTTATATTTACTGTGATTGAAACTCTGGTGTTTATTGTAAATAGATATTTTGTATTTTCATGTTATTTTATTATTTATTAAATATATTTAAATGTTTCATTATAACTAGTCTTTTAGAGAATATTTTAATATTTTAGAGTACTTGTATTTATTTGGTGACACTGTGGCTACTCCTGAAAGCCTTGCTTCACTGGTAAAACACTACCATTTGTATTAGTATTAGTTTTACTGTGTATAACTGGTTACCCTTGTAAGAGCTTTAAGTAGTTGGCCTTTGGAGTGCAATGGTGGCAGTACTTACCTTATAGTCTTAGTAGAGGGGGCATAGCTGGTAAATCTGTTCCAGCCTTTCCTACGTGTGCGTGTGTGTGTGTGTGTGTGTGTGTGTGTGTGTGTGTGTGTGTGTGTGTGTGTGTGTGTGTGTGTGAAAATCAAATCTCAAAGACTGTGTGTGTGAGCTACTTGGAGCAGGGACACAGAGCACTGGTTTCACAGAGAGGGTGATGGAGGACTTGGCTTGGAACACTCAGCTGAGGACTCAACTCTACAGCTGTGGTCAATGTGGAGTCTTATGTGTGGCCTGGTGAGAGAGAGAGAGTGAGGGAAACACAGCCCCAGGACAGGAGTGTGCTCCCTGTGTGCTCTTAAGGGAAATTGTGCTTGGTGCAGAGAGCTGCATCTAGAAATACTGTGTGTATCTATTTCTTTTCCAAGTGAACATCACTCACTGGTGTCAGTAGTTAGGACTGAGACTCCTTGATTACTAGCCCAGAGCAGGGGCATCACACTCATGATAAACTGAAATAGAGAAAGAGATGCTAGCAATAGTTTTAGTCGACAGAAGTTTCATGACTAACTTTGGTGAATTAGTCATTGTAGAGTCAGAACCAAAATCACCAAAGAGAATATATAAAACATATATTTACAAGACACTAGTTAGACTTCCAAGAATATTACTGACTTTGCAAAAATGTGATCTTCAAGTTCAGTGCAGACAAGGCAAGGTGAGGCATATAGCTGAGAAGGTATGAAGATTTTGGGGATTATCTCATAATTGTTTATGTTGTGATATGTGGTTATAAATGTGGATAAATGTGAATGATATTATCTCCACTCCAAAAGCATCTTCAAACAGATTTCTCAATGTTATGGAATTGGTCATCATCTAATATGTTAGCATTTATTACTAAAATACAATCTCATGTTACTTGGGACTGCCAACAAACTTCACCGTGCCCTTTACCCCATTATAATTCACCCAAATGTCCTCTCAATACTGGAACAAAGATAACTAGGTAAACAAATTGACCAAGCTCTGTCCTTCTATTAACACATTGCTTGACAATCTCAGAAGTGCTAAATTAACTTAAGACAGTCTGCAAAATTTCACATTTTGTAATACCTGAAATCAAAGAAGCTTTAACCTAATTGCAATCTGTATTCACAGAAGTGCTAGCCATGAATATGTGCGCATGTCCCATTCCTAGTGCAGTGGCAGCTGGAAGGATGGTGTGCAAGATGAAGGATTCAGAGCTGGGAGTGGAGGCAAATGCCAGCTCTAGGAAGTTGTCTTCTGAAGCCACAGAAGATATAAAGCTATTGTTTCAGCAGCAGATTTTTGGGAAATCAGTCAAGTCGAGCAGAGAAGAATGCATAATTATAATCCTCCAATTGGGAGGGTTGCAGTATAATTTATTGAAAGACTTAACCAAAGGGATCCAGAGAATGAAGTGTTGTGGGGGGATATTGTTGAAAAAATACAGGAGGAAGACATAGAAAGAAGACCAGAAAGAGTTAATGTACAGACAAAGAGAGCATATGTGGAAACAGTGGCAACTACAGAAGATGGACAGAAGGAAAAAAGTGAACATGCTAAAAAGAAAATTTGTGGCAAGGATACAAAGTAAAAAGAGTCAAGAACCAAACAGATACAAGGTATGGGACAATTTAATATTGGGAGTGAAAACACAAGAGGTAAGCATACCTCTCAAGTGTACCTCATTATGAGGAACATTCCTCATTTGCAGTCCTAAAATGTTCATGTTCCTCAAAGTTCCACACTGAAATTATCTGTCACATATTCAGTGTTAAGAATTTTTTAACTGATGTCTATGGTAAAGAGAACAGAATCATATTAATTCATCAAGATAAGTTTTATATGCAAAAATAACACATTTTAACCATCCTATGAGCTTCCTAGGTGAAGTTGTTATTAAGCTCTTAGTAAGTGTTCCACATTTTGCCCATTTGCTCCACATTATAAGATGAACTGTTCCTCATTTTGGAGATGGAAGGTTGAAAGCTGTGGAGGTAAGAGCTTTTATTTTGATTTTGTGGAATTTATTTTGAAACTGTACAAGGTATGGAAAAATATTTTATGTGAGTATGAAAAAAAGACAAAATAATCTAGTGACTAAAAACAAAATATTTGCAATTTCAAGCAGAGGATGAAAGAAAGACTTTAACATAACATTCAAAAAATGTTTGCAAAGGAGTAATAGACATTTCAAAAGTTTATGACAATATAGGTTTATGGAACGGAGTTGGGATGTTATTTTAAGAATGGATACGGGAAAAAAATATACATATTCCAAGCATTATAAATGTTGAAGGCAGCAAAGTTTTGTAAAATACCGAAGGCAAACAAAAACATGTTTTTTTTTATTATTATGGAAAAGAAGGAACTTTAATTAGAAAATATGGTAAGAAGAAATGTATATATGTGGTAGAACAAGTCATGAAGCAAAAAAAATGTGAGTCTGAATGTTATAAATGTGAAAACATGACATTTATGGATAGGTTATAAAGAAAAAGGGAATGAACAAAGTATGATTAATCAAAGTAATGATAAAGAGCAAAGTGAAAATGAAGAGAAATAGATGAAAGTTTAGAATAAAAAAGGAAGATATTACAAAAAATATTGAAGGACAGGAGCTAGAGATAGAATCAGAAGCCAGTAATGAAAAAGACATAAGGTCCAAAGTAGAAAAATAAAAAAATATGTATCATCAAAAGAGTAAAATAAAAAGAAGATTTAAAGGCTTTAATATAAAGAATAAGAAGAAAGGAAATGGTTAACATATATGGATTTAATGTAAGCAATATAGGAGGAAGATGATATCCTCGAAATTAAGGAACAGAGAAAGGAACAACTCGAGAATTCTTTAAATTAATGTTAACAGTATGAAGAATATAACAAGAAAAAAGGGAATTTTGAATGCTTTAACAGGTGTGATATCGATATTCTTATTTTAGAAGATATAAGATTTCTGACTTATAAAAAAAGACTGCAAACAGAAAATATATGGGATGGGAAATAATATGGAACATTGGAAATGAAAAGTGCTCCAGAATAGCAATATTATACAGGAGAGTAGGAAAGATATTAGATGTTATATTATTAACAACAGGAAGATTAACCAATTATATATTTAAGATAGCAAGGAAAGGTTTATAGAATTATAGATATTTATGCTTATGTGATGTGTAAAGAAATGGAGAACTTATTTAAAAATGTTAGATTAGGTTGGTGTAAACATGCATATTATAATTATTATTACATGAAATTTTAACTGTGATTTAAGGGGAACTTAAAGGAAAAGAAGAAAAGATGTAAAAAAATGTTTGAACTAATGAAATGGGGAAAACTGGTTATATGGAAAAGAAAACCATGGACATACAGAATTTTTTAAATGGAAATTGATTTGCGTTATAGTTTCAGAAGGTATATGTATAGCAATATAGTAAGAAAATCAAAACATAATAAAGCATATATAAAGATAAGAAAAGGTATAAAAAACAGTAAATGAAAAGGAATAGAATGAAAAAGGAAAGGAAGTAATTATTCAGTTATGAAAGGATTATTTTACTATGAAATTACTTTATAGTAATTGGTCTGAATGGTGGATCACCTTTAAAAGAAAATAAATAGGCTATTTTCCATGGAAAAAAGTAAGAAAGAAAAAAAAAACAGGAATATGTTGAAATATTTAGAGATGCAATGGAGAACTTAGAGAATAATAACAGAATATTATCAAACAGAGAAAGAAATATACAAGAGAAGTCAAGATAAAATAAAAGTATTATATAAACAAATATATTTTTACAAGGAAAAACTGAATAGATATCACTGTATTTAAGTAAGATGCTGACAGATGATAGTAGTGTGATGAAAGAATTGAAAGATAAAGAGGGGAACTTAAAGAAAATGAATAGAAATTATGAATAATATGATAAGCTATGTTTAGTAAAAAAAGACAAAATGGAAGGATATGGGAAGTAAAAAGATTTTCTGAACAAGTTAACAGAGAATTTGAAAATATTGTTACCTCTGTACAAGATTTTTGGATGACATTTGTGTTGTGTGGACTGGATCTAAAGAATACATGGTAAAATCTATCATCTCCTTATCCACCACTACAGATTTTGTTTTAATTCACTTCCCACAGCATCTTTGTCTAAAAATTTTCTGGATGAATGTGAAAATCCAAGGAATATATTTTTACAAAGGGAACACCCCAACCAGTTTCTTTATAAGATTATTTCAGAAGTTGCAGCTTGTTGGGGTAAGAGTTTTTTTTCTTCCTATTTTAGTGGCAAGGGTGGATTGAAATGGTGATAACAACTTAAGACAACATAATGATGTAGATTATCATACTGCAATTTGTTTGGAATATAATAGGAAATATTCTCATATCAAAGAGATTATTTGTAAGTACTGGAAGCTTTTCAGTTACCTGGTGCACTTAAGTATACCCCTAAGTTTACTTACAGGAAGGATGTATGTCTGAAAAACACGTACAAGTCTAACACTTCTTGTACACATAATATTAATAGAAAAACAGGTACATACACATGTGGTAGCTGTAAGCAATTCCCCTACATAAGTAATGTTGAGACAATACATTTAAATAGCCATGGAAGAGATTTAAGAGCCCAAAGTTATTTTACATTGTAACACTGTTGGAAATGTGTATATCTGTATTTGCCAATGTGATGCCTTTTACACTGGTAAACTGGAAAAGGCACTGAAGAAAGATATATATGAACATATATACAACATTGCACATGACATATAGACTAATTATTTATCAAAGCATGCAGAAGTATGTGTAAACAGTAAATATAAATTTTATGTTCTAGTGCAACTGCAAAATATCCTACAGGTGGCCATTATGAAAATCAACTTGAATACTGGGAGCTACATTGACAATTATATTTACAAGCCAACAGACCCCTAGGATTAAATGATGTGATTTCTATAGTGTCTGTTTTAAAGTTGAGAGCAGCCAAATTATAAATTATAAACAATTTCAATTAAATACTATTATGAATTTTATAAGGAGTTTTTATATATTAGAACAACAGAATTTTAACTTATATTTCATTTTATTACATTTCATTATGTTTTTCATGTCAGTAGGTATGTGTATGTGGCATATGCTTTTATAGGGACAGTGTCAATTAACGTTCAAGAAGGTTTTAATCATTTAATGAATGTCCTAATAAGGTTTTTATCACTATTGGTGAATTATTTTGTAATTGATGACAACTTATATATATTTTATGTTTGGAAGAGTCACTTTATTTCTGATGAAGTTCAATTTTGTTGAACGAAAGCACTCAACTATTTAAATAAACTGAGTGGAAAACCATAGTTGTCTTGTTTTTGTACCATGCTTCAGTACTTGCTGTGATTACAGGCAGTGGTTTTGGGTTTGGTTCTTTGTACTTGTTTTCTGGCTTAGGCACATTTTAAGGCTACCAACATCTGACCAGGATAGAACCAATTGCTGGTAAGAATTATGGCTATAATGGAAGATAGTTCAACATAATGAATTGCATGTGTTGGACAAACAGCGTGTAATGCATGGGCCTCTTTGCTTCTTTATTCATTTATTTCTCTTTGTGTTTAGTTATTTATAGCACTTGCTTGGTTCACTAGTCAATAAAAACTAGCAGTTTACAAGAATGACCTGGCAAAAAACACCAATGACATTCTGACTTTAAAATAATAGTTACCATCATTTTACTTTATTTTATTTTTTTATTTTAATTTGTTAACTGGGGTAGAACAGTAATCCAAAATGGACAACTTTCAGCCTCAGCCTGGCAAAAATGAGACAGGAAAAAAATTTACAATAAAAAATATACGAAAATAAATAACTTACACGTTGTGTATGTGTATATATATATATACAGAGAGAGAGAGAGAGATAATATATATATATATATATATATATATATATATATATATATATATAAATATATATAATGTGTACACACACACACACACACACACACACACACACACACACATGTATATATGTGTATGCATGCAATGTTAAAGACAATGGGGGAATTTAATAAAGCCTACATAGTCTTTTTTTATCATGTAGGAATTGTGCCATGCTTCTTACATGAAAGTAAGCAGGTTTGAGACCTAGTAAGCACTGCTGGAGGGCACGCATGCATGCGTCAACGCTGGATGTTCTTTGGCATGCAAATCACCTCATATGCAGGTGAATCTCATACAAATAATGCATGTAGAGTGATCCAGCAATCAGATAGGCAGCCCTGCAGACCCCGTGTCATTGTCCATAGTGTACACAGAAAAATTCTGTGTACAGGAATGTAGACAGACAAAAGGGGCTGTAAAAATGTCGGTAGATAGAAAGAAATGGCATAGCACACATAGATATAAAAGAAAGTACCATCTGTGTGTTCCAAAATTTACAGTAAATATGTTAAAATAATTTTTTTTTTTAATAATCTTGGCATGTTTGCACAGTATGCTGCAGTGCACAAACATGCCTTTAAATGTTGTTTGTCTTTTTGGCTTTTCCCGGTTAGGGGTCCCCACAGCGGAACTCTGGTCCGCTAATGATTGGCAGTTGATTTTTATGGTGCTGAGGTGCCAGCCCAATGCCCAAACTTCAGCGAAGGCACGTGGAAAAATCAACTATTAATATCATGAGACAGAAATGTATTACAGGATCCTGTGTGCAGTATCTACAATGGTGCATTGGTGCTGTTGCTAACGTGGTGGAGCTTGGAAGCATGTAGTGTCCAAGTTGTGAGCATAGATCCCTATGCAAATGAGGTGGAGTTACTGAATAGCATAATGGGGTAATCGTGTGTGCAGATTCCCTCATGTGGGCAGAGAACCATGTTGGTGTCCACAGAGGAGGTAGCTGACATCAGGAGAGGGTGTGTCCACTAACTTTTAAGCTGATTGGAGCATAACTGCTACTGTTTGTGTGGCGCACTACCATGCTGAGCATGCAGGCTTGGGGGAGTGTGCTGACTGCTAAGCATTGTTTACCTATGGGGTGCATGTTTGCATGGTGCGCCACAGTGCTCAGAGTATCTAAAAGGCCAATGATGTATTAATTAGTGTTGATCCTTGCTTAACTTAAACTAGGGCCATTAAATGATGCCAATGATATACTAGACAGGTGCAATGCATCATAGGTAGGCAATTACACATGCAGCACCTAAAGTGCAGCACTATAAAATATGCATACACCTTACAATCTGTTTTTTCCCCCATACTCTGCACCAGTGGAGTACAGACTTGGGAATTTTAACTGAAAGAATGCTAGGGGCTGCTGCAGGTCTGCTACATTTGTATGTGTTAGATGCTGAAGTCAGTGCTGCTGCTGCTGCTGACAATAGGCCTAGGCAGAGAAGGAGAAGAGGGTTCAGGCCCAAGGTAACCTTCCAATAGCTACATGAGCTGGAAATTGTAGAGTGTTACAGGGTGGACAGGGACATACTACAAGAACTCACTGAGCTCTGCCACCCCCAACTCAGGCCCAGAGCCAACAGAGGAGAACCCATCCCAGTGGAAACAAAGGCATCTGTAGCCCTTAGGATAATAGCTACAGGTACCTTCCAAAGACCAACTGGGGACATGATGGGGGTCTCACAGGCATCAGCATCCAGGGTACTCTACCAATTCCTGGAGGTCATGCTACCACATACCAGTGAGCACATATATTTTCCTCTCACCCCTAAGGCGAGGGACAGCAATATGCAACACTTCTACCATGTAGCACAATATCTTGAGGTACTGGTTGCCATAGATTGTATATATGTACACATTAAGACAACACCTGGTGAGGAGGGTAGAATCTACATCAACCACAAGGGGTTCCACTCCATCAACTGCTGATCATGTGCAATGCCCTGGGCATTATCATAAATGTGTGCACTGGCAGCCCTGGCAGCTGCTACGACTCCCATATCTGGCACACATCACAGCTGTTTGCTAGGGAGGACATCCCAAATGGCCATTTACTGGGAGATGCTGGCTATGCACTGGAACCATCGATGATGACACCCATCAGAAATGCACCTTCACCCACAGAAGAACACCATAATGAGACACAAGCACAAGCTAGGAACATCATAGAGCATGTGTTTGGTTTGATGACGACATGGTTCCAGTGCCTTGATATATCTGGTGGGTCCCTGCAGTACTGTCCAGCCACATGTGTACATATGTTCACAGTATGTGGCGTGCTACATTACATGATCCTGCAGAAGTAGCTGCAGCAGAATCAGCATATGGAAGGGATACACAACCCCCCACCAGTGCCTAGGTCACCACAGCCACACTCACAGGAGGACTCAGAGGAGGAGCTCCCTGATGTTGTCCCTGTAGGCAGAAGACATAGGTGTGCCCAGTAAGCTCTGGCATTAGCTAAGAGACAACGCATAACACATTCACTGACAACCTATGGCCCTAGGGATTGACACCTTACTTCTGCTCACATACATATATTAAAATAACTGATGTCAGGCAACCCACACAACCTGTACCTATCCATGTATTGGCTGTGTACCACTTGCATCGCACAGAGTTAGCACTGAACTACAGGTCTGTCAACTGCTGCATTCTCAAGGTAAGTCTCTAACCTACAGGTCTCTAACCTACACACTAATTGTAAGGATTACTATAATAAAGTATTGTATGTATGGATCTGCTTATGTTCTGCAAAGAAATATAGTAGGCTATTTGGTCAGATTTGACATCCACATGGAACTACTGATAGCCACTCTAATTGTATGTGTTCCTTAAAATTCACTAGGCCTCATGGCTGGAATATTTATGACATCAGGCAAAGGAGATGTTAAACAGTGGGCACATATGATATTTGGACTACTGTCTACCCAAGCTGATCATGTAGTGTTGTTCCCCCACCCCAAACACAGCAGTGTTCCCATATAACTGCTTTAACAGAACATCAGCTATGGTATATCAGTGGACCAGGCAACCTCAGGGCTGTAACATAGATAGTGCTCACACACTGTATGTCTCTCTTCATGCAGGATAACAATGTACATATGTATGCTGTTGATTGTGTGATGAATTACCTCTCTCTGTTTAGGGACCTGTGTGGCTCAGTTGACTATGGAAGCTGGCATGGGTGATAGTGTTGATGGTTCAAATCTGGAATAACTCACATCTTTTCCAGGTGAGGTAGTAGTATGTTGGTGTTTTCACCGAATGCCATATCTACCAACATCTTAGTGCAAAAAATCTGGACAAATCCAGAAAGATTGGGGGGGGGGGCAAAGGCCCAAACATAGGGAAACAACTTTAAATAATGGTCACATAAACCTAGACAGCTGCTGGAATTAATGGTGTTGCATTAGTATGAATTTTCTGATGAATATAAAGTATGACGCACAATTGTTTGTCTATAGTTAGTAGAATGTATTGGTGTCAACATTCAGTAAAACACCAGAAGACCACAAATGTGTGAGGAACAGACCAAACATATGAGGCAAAACTCTGGACATTCTGTAAAAATCAGGGCAGTCGAGAGGTATGCAGACTATCAGTCAGTTGGTGGTATAACACTAGTCACATATGGGGAATGTTGTGGACATTTTGAATGAAGTGCAGTACTGCAGAAACAAGCATGAATGTTAATGTCTGTAAGAAACAAAATCCCGTTCTGGAATACAGTTAGGTGTGGTCTGGAGCCACATTATAAGTTCTGACCGTCCCATTGGGCATGCCCATGCACTTAGTAAAAATGAGTGCAATTCTGTCAGCCCTTCATTGAAATGACCTGTTATGTATAAATGTCTATACATACAAACATATACGTATACATACCTGTCTGTCAGTATCTCTCTCACATGCATAGTATATCTATCGCTATGTTGTATCAAATATATATATACTGATAAATATATATATATATATATATATATATATATATATATAGCTATATATATTAAAATGATACATAGACTCCCCCCATATATCTATATGACACATATACATATCATACACACACAACTACATTTATATATGCATCCCTGTTATATACAGAAATATGTGTGTGGATGTCTGCATTGTCTGACATACCCTAAAAAATGATAAGTAAACTGAACTATCACACAGCCATACTGTTGCTCAAAGGATCCAAACTAAGGGCTCAACAGTACATAATCCACTTACCTACACACTCCTATGTCTGCTGGATGTCACCAGTTAGACAGACACAGGTGAGCAGGTGGTGTAATGTATAATGGTATCAATGCACATATGGACAGGGCACATTGTCCCTGCCCACAGTGTCACCTAACTGCAAGCAGCCACATATGGCCATACTGGTAACTATACACACATAGTTAGGATAACAGCAGTTATCTCTCTCCTAGGATACTAGCTGCAGATAACAGCATGAACCAATATCACTCTGCAGGACACATATGCTGTTCAACACAAGCCTAGTTTGTGTAATGCACAAATACTGTGCATGAGTCACATATACAGCAGAGTTAACCTGTGGCATATGCCATAAGTACTGTGATCTATAGTGTATTAGCCTAGATGGGTAGTGGTTCTAATTTCATTACAGCCCACTTGATAATTGTTTACATGTGTGTATATACTCCTGCAAAACAATGGACAGGCCTTCAGGGGCTATCCAGCAGCAATGGTTATGCACTTCTTGGGCCCGTAACTTGCTGCTGGCTTCCAAAATGCCCTCTTCTACAAGGCCTGATGATGTCAGCCACCTTAAGACTACCAGTTGAAACTGTGTTGCCAGATGTAAGCCGTGGCACATGCGATAAGTACTGTGATCTGTTATGTGTAAGCCTAGATAGGTAGGGGTTCTAATCTCACTCTGCCCAACATGGTCGATGTGTATATCCACATGGCATATGCATGATAACCTTTGTAACTTTGACATAGGTAGGGTTTGCATCATTTTATTTATAACGGGTGATGTGGTCTCCCAAATGAGTGCCAACAACAAGGCTTGCTGATGTCAACAAGCATTATATGTTCTAAACTGATAACACTAACAGACATGAGCTGTGTTGCATGCATTGGGTACTGTGATCTGTAGTGTGTACCAGTAGATAAGTAATTGTTTTAATCTACATACAGCCAACTTGCAGTATGTGTGTGCCCTGACGTGTTCTGTATCCAGTGAGTGGAAGTAATGCAAGCCGGAATGTGGCCATGTTTGCATGTGAGGCTGTTACACCAATATACATCATGTTATGGAGCCATAGGACATGTGAACTTAATTAGCCTAATGGCCATACAGCCCTCACAATCAGAGACATCTGTATATCCCTTAGTACAGGACCAGCACATATTGCCCCAGTCTAAGAGGGACTCAGGAAAATGATGTGTGTTGATAAGATGGCCACCCAGCCAATAAAACAGAAGGCATGTGCTGAGGTGCACTGAGGTGCCCTGTGTACCATTAAGCAGGGTCTGTTTAAATGGTGTGTTTATGTCTGCCAGACGAATGTCTCCCACAAACATGTAGTACTAACATCACATATTAGGTTAATGTCCTTACAGTGAGTCATCCATCTACTATGCCTCCTACAGATAGGTAGCGTATGCACTCCAGCAGGGTTACACCTTGCCCTGTAGCAGACCTTATCACAAATTATGAATGTATGAGTATGCTGACCACCGCCATTGTCCTTGGTAGACTGTCATACAGATGTAAACCTTTAGAGCCATGTACATATACTGTACCTAGCTGAAGTCATATTTTTTCTGTGATGCCATGCCATGCTGTGCCACTTCACTGCTGATGTGTGTCCATAGGTTATCCCCTTAGACTCCTGGAACTGAAACATACACAAGTCTGTGAAATGCCTGTCATTATATAACAATACCATCAGTACAACATCATACAAAATAAGGTCCACAAAAGTATGCTGCATACTCATAACACATGCCACCATACAGTGTTTGTTGGGGACCACTACAAGTGGCATAGCAAAACAATACTGCATTACACAAGTAAATGTGAAGTAATAAAGTCACCCTGTACATCAGACATATAGCTTCATTGACCTGCATCGATGGGAAGGATGACAGGGATGTGGCAGAGGTATCATCACTTGCACAGAGTGATGTGTGGGGGGTGCTGGAGGCCTAGGCTGGCCCAAATGGTTGACAACATATGTTTGAGTCAGGAAGGGGAGTGTGTTAGATGGACCATGAAGAGGTGCCATGTGTGTCTGTAGGTGACCTGCAAGTGACAGTGGTGAGTGAGTGTGTACATGCACACATTTAAGCTCAGTGCTAGCCCTACACGTGTATGTTGGACAGCTTTATTTTATTTATTTTACATTTGTTGACAGGTCTAATCTAGCTGGATATATGCCCATTTTCAGTCGAGGGCCGGGGAGAAAAGCTCCAAGACAATACAAACAGACAAATAAGTTTTGTTACAAAAAACAAAAAGTAGACATAGAAGATATTTCTATGCATTTAACAGTACATTTCATAAAATTATATACAAAGTTTAGAACACGCTATATGCATGTGCTAGTGGCTAATATAGTATCCAGGTTCTTACTATATGCTTTCCATTGCACCACAGAATATTAATATTATTTAAAAGGGTCTACTACAGTGTTCTGCACTAGACACCTTGGTGTCCATATAACGCTCTATAACAGCGTTTAGCGACACTTAATTTAAACTCCAACACAGCATTTAGTACTCCTAACTAACTAATATACTTTATGCTGTGATTACTGTCTGACATAGTACCGAGCATTTAGCCTTGTTTGTATTATTTAAAGGGTCTACTACAGCGTTCTGCACTATACACCTTGGTGTCCATATAACGCTCTATAACAGCATTTAGCGACACTTAAATAAGACTCCTATACAGCATATAGTGCTCCTAACTATCTAATATGATATACATGAGAACTGTGACCTAATTGTTTTTGTTTTTTTTTTACAAATGTGAAAGTCATGTTTAAATTAGAAGTGTGTTAGTTAACCATTTTAATTCTTAGCTTGTTGAAGTCTAAATATCCTTTCTTTGCTCTCTTCACTATCTCACTCTCTTTCCCAGATTTTTCTCTACCCTTCTTACGGGGCCCAGCTATACGTTATAAAAGAATCTTTGCCCTCCTGGAAGACCTGAACTGTGTCCAGTAAGCCCCATCCAAGACATTTGTCGGGGAGCAACTCATATCAAACAGAAAGACTGCCTAAGTATGTTGATGCTATATGTTTGACCCTAAATATTCCACCTGCGTGCCTAGCCTACCTACCAGCCCAGGACTACCAGCAGCCAGCAACAATCCCCTATATCTTTCTGACCAGACCCTCATTCCTTCTCTGCTATTACTACCATTAGTATTCCTATCTTTTCTCCCTTAATTACTGCTGTTTTTCTTACTTTTATTCCTATCTCTATCTTATTTCTTCCCTACATATATCTGCGTCTATAACTTTGCCTTCTACGTGGCCCCCTTCCACTTCTCGTTTTTCCTCCTCTGAATCTTTGCCAAACTTACTGTTTTTTCTGCCTTCTACCTGGATCTGTACTCTAGTATATTCTCTATTCTTTCCCCTGCCCAAACTACCCCCTATCGTAACCTGCCTACTACAATTCTGCTTATAACATACCCCAATACTCCTTACTATTTATATTACCCATTTTAACTTACCTGCTGTTATTATACCTGACTGATTGTTTCCTCTCAGCAATTTTCTACTCCTTTGGCTCTTCCCGCTCCATTCGCCCTTCGGGCTCACTCCGCTTCCCTCCCTGCCCCCAAATTCCACCCGCCCCTGGGACCTCTACATTTATTCCCACATAACCACACCCACCACATTCCCTAGCCAATCAGAACTTGTTCTTCTTTCCACCCACTCCATAGTAGTCTCCTCCTTCACCCACCCTTTCCCACTCTAAACACATATCTATTATATACAGTCTCCTACTCATCTCAACATGTCCTACACTCACCTTCCTCTCCTATTACTAACTCTTTTAACTATTCTTACCTCTACCTACCTCATAACCTACTATGAGCAACCTTTAAATCCTACTTTTTATACTCCACACAAACGCACCCTAGCTACCCCCCTAACTACACTCACAACCCATCTCAGTCCCATATACAGCAACTCATATCTTGAACCTAAATATCATCGTCTCTCACACATCAAATACCTTATTCTTAGACTCACAAAACACTTGTACTGCATCAAGCCCTCACAACTAACTCACCTTATTCAAGGTTTATCATTAATTGATGGGGACATCCGCCCCAACCCAGGCCCAAACACATTCATACCACCCCCTAATTCCCAACAAATGAAATCTATGTCTACACCACATACTAAACCTCCCAAATCTCTCACAATAGCTCATCTTAACATCTGTAGCATATGTAACAAACTTCCTGCTCTTCATGCCCTACTAGAAGTCCAACAATTTGACATTCTCTGTCTTACTGAAACCTGGCTCAAACCCACAATAAAGGATAATAAAATTATCCCCCCTGGCTATAACATCCTAAGACAAGACCGTCTTAATAAAAAAGGGGGAGGAGTAGCTATACTCTTCAAAACTGGACTGGAAGTAAGTAAATCAGCCCATACCCCACCACATGACTCTAATGCTGAACTGATTATTTCCAAACTCTCCCTTAACCCACACAAAACTATTAATATTATCTGCACTTATCTTCCCCCAGGCAACAATCCCCCCCATATTAGAAGACCTACTTAACTGGTTTTCAATTAATCTCCTTCAAGAAACAATACTATTAGGCGACTTTAATATTGATTGGAACGTGTGCAAACAAACAAATCCATCTACCCTTATTAACCTGCATGGATTCTATCAAACCATTAACTCCACAACTAGAACAAATAAAAACAATAATAAAGAAACCATACTCGACTGGATCTTGACAAATAGTCCCCAACAAAAGTATTCAACAGGTACCCTCCCAGATGACCTTAGTGACCACTCTCTCACATACATCATTAGGCACAAAACTCATCTAACAACTCCTCCCCTAATTCGCTTATCTCGCAGCAAAAAACATTTCGACCCTCATCAGTTTCATAATGAACTTAGCTTAGTTAACTGGTCACCTCCAAAAACTCTCCCAATAGATGACTCTGTTAACCACTTTAATAATACCTTTCTTACTATTCTTGATCATCATGCCCCCATGCGTTCTATACGCATGAAATCTAAGACAGCTCAATGGCTTACAACCAACACCAAACAACTTATCCTTAGTAGGAATAAAGCCTGGACTAAATGGCGAACCACTAAAGACTCTTTTGATCACCTTAGCTTCAAACAAAAAAGGAACATGACTAAGCTAGCTATCATACAAGATAAAAAGAACTTTTATACCCAGCTACAGCAATCCTCCCACCACCAACCACAAAAATTTTGGAAATCTATTAACACACTACTATCCCCCGGCAAGGTCGAAACTCCAAATCCACTAGGCTCCTGCCCTGACTCTCCCCTACAAACAGCAAATGCATTCAATAACTTCTTTACTTCAACCATACTTAAACTGGCCAACCAACAAAGCCCCGACCCCTCTTTACTAGGTAACCCAAGCTGCACTCCACCACTATTTCAACTTAAACCCATACCCACTTCCTATATTTTAAATTTACTTCAGAAACTCAAACCCTCAACCCCCTCAGCTGACAAATTGCCAGCTGAATATCTCCAGCTAGGTGCTAAAGCTATTGCCTACCCTATCTCTATACTAATCAACAGAACCATAAAAGAAAGTACTATACCCTCACTCTGGAAAATCTCCCACATCATCCCTCTTTTCAAAGGGGGCGATTCATTTGAGTACTCTAACTACCGCCCTATAGCACTGCTATCTCCTATTGCAAAAATAATGGAGAAATGCATCCACAAACAGTTACTAAATCACCTCCTATCTAATAATCTCCTAGCTAACTGCCAACATGGCTTTCGTTCTTGCCATAGCACCACCACAGCCTTATTATCCTTTATTGACTCCATTAATATAAACCGGAACAACAATCTTCTTTCATCAGCATTCTTTGTAGACCTGTCAAAAGCCTTTGACATGGTGAATCACTGACTCCTCCTACATTGCTTAAAATCTCTCTCTCTCAATAATCTTGCCTTAAACTGGTTTACTTCCTATCTTCAAAATCGGAAACAAGCTGTTTTATGGAACAACAATCTTTCTGAACTTCTCCCCACCACTTTAGGAGTCCCTCAGGGCTCCATCTTAGGTCCTCTTTTGTTTTCCATCTTTATTAATGACCTGTATCTTGCCACCCCTCTAACTACTTGTATTCAGTATGCCGATGACACCACCATCATTTGCTCTGCCACAACCCAAGCTGACCTCCACTCCCTTACCCAAAAAACTTTTACCACTATAGAACAATGGTTCTCCAATCACTGTCTTCTCTTAAACCCTAAGAAAACTAAACTTCTCCTCTTTTTACCCACACACCTGTCTCCCTCTATTAATTTCACACTTACTTCTAACAATGGCACCCTTATCTCTCCTGACCAAACTACCAAACTTTTGGGGGTTACTATTGACAACCTACTTAAATTTGATTTTCATATCAACTCTATCATAAAAGCAACTAACAGAAAATTAGGTTCTCTCTACAGAATCAAATCTTTCTTAACTCCTGAAGCAAGAACTACCATAGCTAGAACATATCTTATCTCTACACTACTATATGCTTCCCCCATATATACTAATCTTTCTAAACATAACATCAATAGGCTTACAACATCCTACAACAACATTGCCAGATTTGCCACTGCCTCTCCATATAAAACACATCACTGCCTGAACCTCCTTAACCTAGGGTGGCTGGAGCTACCCCACCTAATTCAATACTATCAGCTTACAATTACCCATAAAGCCCTTCACCACCCGGAAAATATACCAATGCTCTCCACCCTGATAAAACCCTATAACAACCTAAAAACCCTACGCTCTTCCAATAAAATACTGATTCAAACTTCTCTATCAAAGAATACGGCAGGTGACTCTATATTTTCCAACTCAGTTGGTAAAATTTGGAATCAACTTCCTCCAGACCTTATAGGCCAAACTTCCATCACACTATTTAAAACTAAACTGAAACGCTTTCTAACCAATCACTGGTTTTGCTCTTGCAATAACCCTAGCTGATCATTTACCTCCTACCTTCTCCTGCATCCTTTGCACTGTCTCCCAACTTTATTTCTTCAATTTATTTTTCATTTCTACCTGAGAAATTGACTCTCTCTACTACAAACTATAATGTTCTAGTAACTCTATTGCTAGCTTTTAAACTATTTAATTACTTCTGTCACATATTTTACATACCTGTACTTAAGTAATCTCTTAGTCTCTCTATTCACCTTTTTTGAACTTCCTGAAATGATGGTTTAAATGCCTTGTGTAGTTGTGATTTAAATTCCTTGTGTAATTTGACTGTACTTTTTTGTTATTATATAGTAGATAGCGGAGCTTTTCTCCTCGGGCCTCCACTGAAAATGGACATGTATCCAGTTGGACTAGCCCGGTTAACAAATGTAAAATAAATAAATAAAATAAATAAAATTTAGTGGAAAGAGTACAGTTAGAAAATATATTAGTAGCAGCCATGATAGGTTAGTCAGGGTTGTTACAAGGGCACAGCCAGTGTGTTTTGAGGAAGGTTTTAAGTTTTTGTTTGAAGAGTGGTAAGGAAGGAAGGGAAGTAACTTCAGTCGGTAGAAGGTTCCAGTTTTTCCCAGTTGTGTTTGAGAATAGAGAGTCCCCTGCCATGGTGTGAAACTTGTTGATGTTAACTAGGAGTTTATTTGATGAACACAAGGCATTAAGATTTTTATAGGGGGTTATGAGGTCTGAGAGTATTGGAGTATTGTTTGGCTGGTAAAGGATCTTATGGCAATCATAAGTTGGTTGAACTGAAGCTGATTTTGAAGTTCAAGCCATCCGAGTTGTTTGAGATCATGACAGTGATGGATTCTGAAGGGTTTACCAGTGGCAAATCTGGCAGCATTATTATAAGAGGTAACCAGTTTGAGAAGATTTTTTTTGGATAGGTTAATCTATATTGGTGAGGCATAGAGTAGAGTAGAGATTAGATGGTAGTGAACAATGGTAGTTCTTGCTATTGGTGTTAGGAAGGGTCTGACTCTATACAAGGAGCCCATTTTTCTGTTAACTGATTTTATAGTGTTGTCAATGTGGTTATCGAAGTTAAGGTTGTTGTCTATTGTAATCCCAAGGAGTTTGGTGGTAGAGTTTGGGTATATGAGGGTACCATTGTTAGAAATGACTGAGAAATCGAGTGGTGTGGACCTACAAGTAGGAGTAAAGAGCAGGAGCTTTGTTTTTTTTGGGATTCAATAAGAGACAGTGCTTTAAGAACCATGTCTCAACTTTGCTAAATACTTTCTGGGTTTGGCATTGCAGTTTAGAAGCAGATTTAGCTGTGCAGATTAATGTAGAGTCATCTACATATTGTATATAAGTTACATTGGGAATAGCTAAGTAGAGATCATTAATAAAAATTGAAAATAAGAGAGGACCTAGAATGGAGCCCTGGGGGATGCCCAGTGTGACTGGCAGGTGGGATGATAGATTATTTTCCCAGAGCACTGCTAGTTGCCTATTCCTCAGGTAGGAAGTAAACCACTTTACAGATAGAGTATCCAGGGAAAGTGATTTGAGAATATTGATAAGCAATGTGTGGTTTACCATATCAAAAGCCTTTGAAAGATGAATAAATAGCACTGAAGAGAGTACATTGTTATTGCGGTTTCTATTAATGGTGTTTGTAAAGGATAGGTGGGCAGTGGACTGCAGTTTCGGACCGTACATGGTACATTTGACAGTTCACCATCTCCAGCCCTGAACACCAGAACTGGCTCTGTCAGGAGTTGCCCTGGCACCACCATGCCCAAGGTCAGACATGGTGGTAGTACCTGATGGTGACTGCTGTTGCTGGGACCATGTTCCACATAGGATCGCCCAGGACCATGTGTCCATGGCCTGCCACATAATGGTGTGGAAAGCACACTCCACTCTGTGGCAATGGATGTACTGCCATTACAGGAGTGTAATTGTGCAGGACCGTGTGGACTCTCAGCAGATGGTGTTGCTGACTTATGTCCACGGGTCTGACGCCCAACTCCAGCTGCACATTCCAGCACAGACAATGTGTGGTCCAAGACAGACACTGTCTCAGCCCACAGTCTGTCCACTGCATCAGTGAAATGATCCAAGCTGTCCCCAAATGTGGTGGAGTCAGACACAGATGTCAGACTGTGCTGCATCCACAACCCTAAACATACATCTGGTGTTCTGTTCATAATGTGCTTGTGACTCCATGATGGCCTGCAACATGCACTGAGTGACCCATGATGTGACACCTGCAACAGGTGGTGGAAAGACAGCAGTTCTCCTATGAGCACCCCTGTCAATCAGCCTGTGTGTGACCTCACGAGCTCTCTTTCTATGGCCAGTGTCTACACTCACTGAAGCCATAGTTGCGACACTGGCCTGTTCAATGTCTCCACCCTCTTCCTATCCAACATTTGAGGCATGTGGGGACTGGGTATGTGTGGCCATATTGACTGTGTGCAGTGACAATGGGGGCAGAAGAGAGATGTCAAACTCTGGGACAGATTCAGCTCCTGACAACCTCACCTGTGCCTCACTGTGGCCACCATCATCGTCAGAGTCCAAAGAGACACTGATATCAGGTTGTATGGGGGAGAAACCCCAACCCCCCCAGTCACCTGTGGAAACCAAGACAAAAGCAGTACATTATTTCCTGCACTATTATGTATGGAAAATCCACAAAGAGTCATAATAATGAGGATCCACAACTGCATTACTAGTCTCACATTTCATCTCCGCTTTCATGCACAACAAACTTCTTCACAACAAAACACACATTTGTTTCAAGGTCTTTATAATAAGCACATCAGGTAAATCACATGACACTTGACCAGTACATTGTACCTTTTAGGTATGTAATATGACACTATACCTGATAAAACAACACATAAAACCCAGTACACCTATCTTAACAAATATATATAAATACAAGTTTCAATGCCTAAGGTATGTATCATCGACCTTTCATTTTTTACAAGGCATTCAAATTAATTGCCTCATGTACACCAGGAGACTTACTCACTCTGAATTATAACTGCGAAAGTGTTTCTGCTCATTCAACTACACTCCTGTGATTACCCAATCTAAGAAACGTAGATAGCTGTTCCAGACTGAAACATGCAAACATTCTACTGTGGTTACACACAACATTAAGTGCACATAGGGAATTATCCTGGCCCTTAACTTTAATAGCATATATATATGTTCCATAACAAAAGAGTATCAAGCTTACCAGGAGCAGGACCACAGCCTTGGACGCCTCCTGACAGATCTGTAAAAAGGTGAGGGTAAGGTAAATGCAGTACTGCTGCATGTTGCAGCACAACAAGGTAACATCTGCATATATCTCACATGACATAGGCAGAGAGTGTGAACACTTTGGAGGACAACAACCTGTAGGTGTATCTTTGTCAGCTGTGTCAGCCTTGTTGTAGAGGCAGAGCCAGGGTGAATGTACCCTTTATACTCCAATTATGGCATGTATTAAGGGTAAGTATGTTAGGCAACTGTGTCAATAACAGGACTAGGTGAACTATAGTAATGCTATAATGATATGTGAAGTGTTTCCCTACCTGCAGACTTGTAACATCCAGCACTTAAAAGCAGTTATTATATTTTTAATGCTTTGTGTAGATAATGAGTGCATGACTCATTCATTACTTGCTGTCTTCACAATAATGTAATTGAAATGCAACACAACACTGGATTTGAACCCAGGACTGTGTGTGGCAAAATGTACTGCATGCAAGGAATTTAACATACTGAGCTACTGAGTCGCTGCTACAATAGGTGTATTTGCAAGATATATTTGCACACATACAGGCTGTGGAAAACATTTTCTACATATATCGGTATGTACATAGCTTTATATGGATGTATTTCTGCACCAGAGTCCCAGCTGAATATGTATGTTGCCATGAATGCCTTAGCAGGTGACTTTCTACATGTTGCTGATAAAACATAACATTTACCTGCTATTACAGCCCTCAGTTACATCCATTATCATGTCTGTGGGTGTCTAGTGGTGTACTATTGCACTAGAGCCCAAAGTACACTCCCATTTTTTCCATTTCTTTTTATTCCAGTTTGTGTGGTGCAGCACGGCGTTTAGCTCCGCTGAAACACACCTAATGACTGTAATTAGTAGTTACTATGTTTTGTTTAAACCACCTGTTTTAATTAAGAGTTGCATGGCATGGTGGGTTAATGTAGTGTGCTGCAGATGTGATGGGCTTGGGTCCAAAACATGCCAGAGGTGTTTGTTTGGTACATGGTTCTTACAATGTTATATACACATATAGTCATTATACCTGTATGTAGATGAGTTTAGTGAAGTTGCATGACAAAATGGGAGATAGGAAAGTAGTGAAATGGGGGCAAGTAGGGGGGAAACATGGTGACAGGCAGGGAGGGATGTGCAGGAAGGGTGTAGGAAAGAACAATAGCTATCCATTTCTTGTACAGCAACAACTGTGCACTTTGACAGAATTTGTAGATGAATTTGGATTCTCAAACCCCAGAGAGAGGGGTGAGAACAATATAACTGCATTATCAACCCAGTTGGACCAATTACATGTGTGCAGTGAACATGTGTGACATGGAGAGCTATGTATGGAAAAAATGTTTTGAGGGGGACAGGTGCCAATTTTTTAAGGTGGGAGTGGAGTGTTGTGGAAGGGATATAGGTAAATGTGGGAGTGGTAAGTTGGGTAGGTGAGGATGCGTTTGCAAACAGACAAGACAGGCAAGACAGCAGACAAAGGAAGTGCATGACACATGAGGGGGGTGAACACCTCGAATAGGGAGGGTGTTGTGGAATTCAAGTCCCATGAGCTTCGAGATGGCAGCAGCATGACTCACATCCCCACCCATTAGACTGTCAGCACTGCTCCTTCACTTCCCTGGAGGTGGCAGTGCTGGAGGCTGGGCACCAGGATGAGGCTGCCCCACCAGGGTGTCAAACATACCCTCAATCTGGTGCAGACGGTGGTCATAGCCATGGTGGACTATCCTGCACACCAGGACCAGCAGATCACCCTGGGTGAAAATTCCTCCTCCACCGCCGCTCCTAACCCATCCCATGGGGCAGCACTACTTGACACCATAGGTATTGCATGGGCAGCAGAAGTGGTACCACCGGTCTGGGTCCCAGACATGCTGGGACCTGGTGCTATGGCCTGCTGAGGGAAGATATGGGAATCAGCCAGAACTGGCCTACCTTGACATGCTGTGGTAATTGAGGTATAGCAATATCTTGAGGTTAGTTATGAACAAATCATTGTTGGTATTAATAGCATGGAACATCATATTAATTAACCCAAATACATAGCAATGTATAATATGTATGACACAACATGAAATAACAGAATGGTCAGTATGTTAACACCATGCCAGTAACAGGTAAAACATAAGGCCAACCACCCAAAAATGCTTAAACACACCTATAAATAATTAATTACATTTGATTTCTATTTTTAGATGTCTGGCAGGTGTCGGCCATGTATGCATAAGCTCCGCTTGGCTATGTAGTGCTCCGCACTGCCTTGTAAATGAAAATTAAAAAAAAAAAAAAAAAAAATCTAATGATGATAAATAATTACATCTGGTTTCTATTTTTAGATGTCTGCCAGATGTCAGCTGTATATATGTGAGCACAGCTTGGCATTGTTGTGCTCCACTCCATGCCACGCAAACATGCAGTTAAAAAAAAAAGGTAATTAAAATAACATACATCATAAAAATGACATATTATACATTTGACACACTTCACAACATTATAAAAGTGGTGGGGAGCATTACAGGGGGGTCTCACACTCATCTGCAGTCACAGGTAGCTGCTACACCTCTCCCTACACTGATTCAATATCCATGTTCCTTGGCTCTCCCTCTGCAGTGACCATCATTAATATGCATGGCGCACTACTGAGGGGGAACCGTGGCCATGTACATGGATACATTCTGTGCAAGCTCTACACTGTGCCTATATGGATTTTATTAAATCCCAAGGAATATATACATATATATATATATATATATATATATATATATATATATACATATATATATATATATATATATATAAGTATAAATGTTCAGTGTTAAAGACAATGCAAATGACTATCAAATGCTATCTCTATATTTGTATTCTATTCATGATAATATTCTTGAACATTACTATGTTATACTCACTGTTATGTATAGCATCAAAGGATGGCCATAGCTGAAAATGGCCTGAGGAACAAACCACCACCAAGGTTAACAAAGTTAAGTAAATAAAATGATGGATTATAACAAAAGTATGCATATATGACCAAAGATAATGAAACTATAGAAAGGAATTATATTGAGTTACCAAATTGCTTTAAACTGAAAGATGTTTGGTCAAAAATATGGCCATAAAACACGTTCAGGGATCACCAATTATTTACAGGGGGGTAGTTCCCTGTACCTCCAAAGTGAAAGAAGACCCCCCCCACCCCCTCAACTTGTATATCAGCTCCAAGGTTGCACAGGTGTGGGGAAAAGTGCAATCTCAAAGACTGACAAAAGTTGTTTTAGGCAATATTTTCTAGACTGAACAGCTTTTGCTTAAAACCATGTGGTAACCTGACATGAACCTTGAAGAACAAACCTAGAGCAACCACCGCCCTTCCCACCCCTTGGGAGAGGTGAGTGGGCTGTGTCTCTTCAGTCCTCTCCTTTCCTGACAGACATCTCCAGTGATGGGATTGCAATCCAGTCCTGGTCACAAGGATTTAGTAAAGGCCCTCAGAAAAGCAGAGCCAGTTTGGTCACTGCATTTTTTTTTTTTTGGAGACAGTTGTATGGAGAAGGAAAAAGACTTGATTTAAGACCTAAGACTGTATATCCTTTTTCTAATTCTAAATATTTCTGTAGTTATGTGAAAAAATTTAAATGTAATAATTAACAAATAACTGTACTTCTTGTTTTACAGGTAGCCATTTAGCATTTATTGAGAACAAGCAGTAATGTTCTATTTTAGGCACAAGGAAGGTAAAATAACAAATGAGGTTTGGGAACAATCCAATTTGTCCAGGGACATCTTTGAGTTTAAGTCAGGTAGGAACAGTAATGGGAATTAAGACTGTAGTGGAAAAAAGTTAGTTAGTGGAGTGAGGATGACAGGGTTAAACTGGGAAAATAAAAGGGTTGTAGGAAATGAGGTAAGTGTAAGGAGGGGCTTTAATGTTTCTGTGTGAGTGTCTGGATAAGGGATCAGATTTTGGCGTGATCTTGCTAAGGCAAGTGGTATACCCAAGACTACCTGTAGGTATTCCAGAGAACAGTTAGGCCTCAAGTTAATGGCGGAGTATGGTAGTAGTTGGTGAGTATTTTTTTTGTGGTTTCTCTTTGCTTGGTATCTATGGTTAGGATATTGTGGTGCTTTTCTTGTTACTTGGCACTAGGGGAGTGTATCAGAATGGGGTTTTTGATTCCTTAGTCACTGTAACTGTAGAGGTGTGGATTAATGTTGCCAATCTTTGTTGTATTTAGTAAAGGCAGTGCCACTAAGCATGCTGTTTATGCAGCTACGTCTTTGTTTATTTGCAGGTGCTGCTTTCAGAGGAGCTGCATGGTTTGTTAGACTCTTTATTTAGTCAATGGTAAGGAGCATTGTTGGTGTTTCACTTTTGTTAGAGGTTGCTTCCCAGTGTAGTCATGGAGTGCAGGCCCTTCACGTCATCTGTGTCTGTTTGCAGGTTGTGATTGGGCCATTGGTTGCGGTGTTGGGAAAGAAGGTAGGGACATGGGGAAGGTATTGTGCAAGTTATTGGTGGTAACAGTGATTCAAGAAAGGTTCATTTGTGCTGGGTAGCTTCCTTGATTGTGGTTGCATGTTCTCAGGCTTTGAGATGCCTACAAGTAACAGCCATTGGCCACGCATGCACATTACGTGGTTAACAGTTGTTGAGCATGCCAAGCTGCCTATTTCTTCTGCTCCATTTATGCTGGCTCATCAAGTGTTTTGAGGTTGGGGAGATGAGTACTTTGGTACAGCAGCGGTTAATACAATAAAAAAAACACTTGAGAAGGAACTGTGGATGCAAGGTATGCAAAGGGAAAAAAGAAAAATTGGTATTTTTGATGCAATCAGAAGTGGATTTATAATTTTGTTTTTGTTTTGCTTTGTTTTGTTTTTTTTTTTTTTTGTTAGCTAGGTAAAATGGTAAAATTGTTTCCAAGTACAGTTGGCCTAACATTTACTTAAATGGCAGTTTGGCATTTGGAGCTGAGGATTATAGCTATGAGTAGTATGATTTGATATCTGCATTGGTCAACAGCACTGCTTTTTGGAACAGAATTAACCAGTCTTTGAAATATGGAGTGTCAGGGTTGTGTTTGCTGGTATTTTTGAGGAATTAGAAGACTGTAAGGTGGCATATTGGTGAAAGTGCTTTCTTTACACATACAAGGTGCTGTGTTTGTTTTTTGTCTTTTGTCTAGTAACACTGTTTTCTGTTATCCTAGATGGCTGGTGCACATGCTTTGAGGCAGAAATGGGCAGCTGTTGTCACGCAAGCCAAATAATTGTTTTGAGAGGCAGAGTTGGAGTGTCCAGTCACAACATAATACAGGGCCAGCCACTGGAGAGGTGCGCAATGGGGTCACAGATGGTGGAAGTGCAGAGTTTGCATCAGCTAGTGGGCAGAAGGAAGTGGATTTATCATGTGATGGATGCTGCTGTGGTGGATGTTCTGGCTATTGGAGCAGTGCGCAATGAGGTCACAAGTAATGAAATGCTATTATGTGCTCATTTAGGCATGTCAGAGTTGGTTTGGTTTGGGAGTAGTACGGGGACAGGTGAGGATGGGCTATGTCACAGGCAGGGTGAAGCAGGTGTTTAGGTTGATTGTCGGGAGTTTGGAGTTGTCCACAGGTAGGGTGGAGTCACAATGGCATGAGGCTGAGTAGATCTTTGGCATCCAGTGGATGATTGGTTAGGTAAGCAGATCCTGGGTCTGGAGGGGGTCTTTTGACCCCTTCGACTACCACTTTTAGTTAAAGGAAAGATCTGGAAGGGGGAGTATGTTGATATTTTGAATTAATTCATGTGGATGGGGTTCAACATCTGATGGAATCAAAAACCACAAACAGTAAAGGGTTGGAGGATTTCTATTCAATCAAGGGTGGGAAGGTATGGATCACTTTATATGAATCTGCTTTTCTTGCAGGGGAAGGAAGAGATTTTGGAAGGCTTGGTGAAGTAGGACTGGTGGGTGGGTAGGTTATTGGATCTGTTTGATATACCTCCCTTTAATTGCTTTAAGGTCTCCATTTTGTCTTATCCCAAGGGGAATGTAGTGAATGAATTTATTGTGGGAGAAGATATGAAAATCAGTTATGTGTCTTTGGATGATGCAGTGCAGGTCATTTGGGAGTTTATAGATCCATGACTGGTGAAGGTGGATATGGAATCCATTTTTCATTTATTACTGGTTTGAGAGGAAGAGTGGCCATGGTTGGACATGGTAGGCAGCAATGGGTCGGCAGCCAGATGGCAGTACAGTATCTGGATGACTCATTAAGAGTAGAGGAATTGTTTGACAAAACATTGGAAGGTATGTATGTGTCTTTCTGGGTATATGAGAGGAAATTGGTGTTCTGTTGGTTAGACAGAAGTTAGAAAGCCCAAGCAAGGCATTGTTTTTCTGGGACTGCTACTGGATTTAGGTTATGGTTTGTTTTGTTTACCAGATGCAAAGGGCCCATGTTTGAAAGGAAAGTTCTGGTGCATGAAATGCAAGGACAATGTGCGGATTAAGGATGTCATGGGGCTTTTGTTGCTCCTGAATTTTGCATGTTGGGAAGTTCACCTGGGTTGTTTCTTTGGTGGGTTTGTAGCCTTTTGTTGAATGGGGGAAGCAAACATCATAGGGTGAGTGTTAATAAGTCAGTGCGTGCTGATTTAGTATTGTGGTTGTCTTTTTGGAACAGTTTAATAGATTGCTTTTTGGGCAGGTGGACTGGGTTGTTCAAGGGGATTTGCAATCCTTTAGAGATGCAGCAGGAAGTATTGGGATGGGGCTATATTTTTGGTTAAATGGTTTGTGGCTCACTAGTCAGCAAGATGGAAGTGTGATTGGCTGTGGGATGTTGCTTATTTGGAGTTAGTTTCAATTTGGGTGACATTGAAGGTCTAGCAAAAGATGTGCGAGAAAAGGGTTGATTTTTACTCAGACAATGTGGCAGTGGTATGAGCTGATGGTGTTGCCAAATGAGGTTTGTTAGGTTGGCCTGGAATAATCAGATGCTCGGTACAGGAATCCAGGGCAGCTTTTAAAGGGAGAGTGTATGATAGGGTATTAAAAGATTTTGGTAAATTTGTGTTGCAGATGCTTGCGGAAGAAGGAGTTTGGTTGGAAAGATTGTCATTAAAATGTTTGGTGCAGGTTGGGAACAAGGTATGGCAGTTCATTTGGTTAAAGTGGACTTAGCTGCAATTAGTATAGTTGCATGGGTGGCAGAGTTACATGACTTTAGTAAATCTTAGACTGTGTTTTGTATGTTGAAGGGTTGGGGTAGGGTTGATAGCTTGAAGAATGACAGACGGTGGCCATTGACAAAACATGTTTTGAAGGTTTTGTTGCAGGGATTAGTATTGGTAATTGGAGATTCATTGGACTGTACTTTATGTATGACTTTTATGGATGGATTATGGATCTCTTAGGGTGTTAGAGTTGTTGGGGTCACTAGTTTTGTGGGAAGTCTCAATGTTTTTTGCCTTTGTGCACATTTGGTTTTATAGATCTTAAATGGATCATTTGGGGAAGGGCAGGCAGACAGTATTGGCAAAGAGCAGAAATGACTGGTTGTGTCCAGTGCGTTGGGCAAAGAAGTTGCTATGGTCTTATGTTAGGAGTCCTCAGGACTTTGTTTTGATCAGTAGGGGGAATGGTGATGATGGGTAATCAGTTTGTATATATGATGAGGAGAGCTTTTTGGTGAGTTGTTTTTACAGGAGAAAGGATTTCCACTCATTCTTTGTGCATTGGAAGGGTATCAGATTTAGAGAAGGAAGACAGACCAACTAAGGTCATTAAGTTGGTGGGTTGTTGATCATCAAATGCTTTCTTGTCTTATAATTAGATAATTGGATACAGTGAGTGGCTTAGTATTAAATTAGTTTTTTTTCTACTAGGAAAGGAAATTTCATTTTTGGTCATTCTTGTATTCATTGGGTGGTAAATGGGGCTGCAGTTAGGCTGGATGTCTTGCATTTGGGTTTGTATTATTAGGGAGCATTGGACTCTTTAGAGTCCTGGTGGTACATTTGGCTAGTAAGGATTTAGGACTAATTCCAAAGCTACAGTTGGTATTTAGGATAAATGAGGATCTGTTTACTGTAAAGAGGTTATAGTCAGGTATGTGTATTATATGGTTGAAGGTAGTATCACAGTTATTTTGGCTTTGGAGAGGACTCATTAATTTGTTAATTTTAGGCTAGTTATGCAACTGGCTGCTTTAGGTATTTAATTGATAGGTTATTGGGATGTCAGTGACAGGGATCCAGTTTGATTCAGAGATGGAGTACACCTGAATGATTTTGGTTTGGACCTCTTTAATGTACACTTAGGATTGTTTCTGGAGGGTTTCATGAATGTTTTGGAGTGAATGAGGTGGAACAGCTTGTGTCAGGCTAGTTGGCAGAGACGAGGGGCAGGCTTGTCCCTCTTCTGTTCCCCCTCTGGTGTCGGATGTTGTAGAATAACAGATATGTTGTACCTTTAAGAAGCATTTCCAAAATCTGTGTGTGCATATAAATACCAAGCACGTGTTAGCTTCAGTGACAAGGTGCAGCCAAAATATTAATATCCATGTGCTTGATAGCTAATGTGTTTATAAGTTAAAGTTTCTTAACCTCATTTATAATATGTTTGCATACAATACAGCTGCTTGAACAAGAACCCATGATGCTTGCTTGTTTTATCCTGACCTGAGAAGTGACATGGTGTCAAAAGTGGGATGGCAACGACTATTCTTTAGAGCCACAAGGTGCAGATGTAATGGAGAAGGCAAACTAAAAGAATTGAGAGAAAAAAAATGGGCAGGAAACAAGTTAAAGGTAAAGAGAACACACACAGATGATTTATTTATTAAAAGAGGTCAAACGAAGCATTGCAAGGGCACAAAACATATTGTTAAGAAAATGAATAGTACAGAAAAGTTTATTAAGCAAATGAGAAATAAGTTTCTTGACCTCAGCGTCTATTGCTCTGTTTATTCACACTGTGCAGTTGTTCAAAATGTTTCTTAAAATGATGATAAATGACTTTGGCAGTAAAATGTTGATAAATGGCTTTGGCATTAAAGTGATTACAAGATAAAGGCGTTTACAGTAAAATAATGATAAATTACTTTAGCATTAAATCATTTACAAGATAATTGGCTCGTATAGTAAATAATTTCAAGGCAAGTACGTTTTACAGTATAGAGGTTTCAAAGTGTTACAGTGCACAGGAAACTTATTTCATGATATTCAGTTATATAAAGGCTCATTATTTTGTTACAAGTACTGGCATAAATGTTAAGCACATGTATACGTGCATGTACAAGTGTGTATGTGCATATTTGCAAGAGTTTTCACTGAGATATGTCAATATGGCAGATGGATTTTGCAACCCACAACCACTTCTTTTGATCAGAACATTGCAGAGAACTGGAGAATATTTAAGCAAGAATACAATATATTTATTCAAGCAGCTTATTCTGATAAAAATGCACATACCAGGGCATTCATTTTGCTGAACCTAGCAGGGTCAGCAGCCATTGAAAGGGAGCATTCATTTGTCTATGCACCAGCAGTGTATGAAGGTGAAGGAAAAACTTGTCATGTTGTTGTTGTGCAGGCTGAATCAAGGGAAGACCCTGAGTGTTTAAAGTGCAAATTCCGAGAAATGTGTAATCCCAGACTAATGTTATACTAGAGAGGTATTTGTTTTACACAAAAGATCAAAAGCAAGGGGAAACTTTTGCATCTTATATTACTGACCTGAGAAACAAAGCTAAACTGCATAGGTTTGGTGATTTAAATGATGAGTTAATAAAGGACAGACTCATGTGTGGTATTAATAATGCTGCTGTGTGAAAGATTATGCTTTGTGACAGTGATTTAATGCTGAGTAAGGTCACTGAAATTTGTCTGATTCATGAAGTTACAGAAATGCACACAAATATGCTTGCTAGTGATAAGAGCATGGTTTCAGTAAGCTCCACAGCTCATGTAGACAGCATGCAACATGTGACAGGCAAAAACAGGCCTAAATACATAGAAGCAGCAGCCCCTGTGGGACTTCCAGGTTAAACCTGTAGTCTTCTATCACATTCCAAGAACAGTTCAGTTAAAGGGCATGCTTAGTGCAGAATCAAGGATATCTAGTACAAAACAGACATTGCTCAGTACAGCATAAGAGTAAATCAGTGAAACCCAAATCAGGCTTTATTGTTAACTATCACAACTGTGGTGCCAACCATGAGTCCAGAAGAGAAAAGTGCATGGCATTTGGTCAGCAATGTCATAAGTGTAAGAAATGGAACCATTTTCTAAAATTTTGTAAATCGAGTAAGCCTAACACATTTACAAAAAAGGGTGACTCCAAAAAGCAAGTTGATCAAATAGACCTGCGACAGTCTGCTTTCTATGTAGACTATGTGTCAGTAATCTGTGAAAAGATTGATGCGGTAGATTTATTGATAAGAAATTAAGTGTTTTGTACTGTCTGGATCAATGGTAGCTCCACCAAGCTTAAAGTAGACACTGGTTCAAAGTGTAATGTCATGTCTGCAGATACTTTTGCAAGGGGCAGAGCTGGTGAACTAAATGTGACTAGTTGTGTGAAACTTATAGCTTATGGAGATGAAGAAATTCAAACCAAAGGCTCATTAGTGCTTTCATGTTATGTGGCCAAGAGCTATTATAGCCTATTGTTCTATGTGGTTTGAAGATCTGTGCAGTCATTAATGGGTCTCAGAGACAGTTTAAAAATGAATCTGTTTTTTCTACCAGAGAAGGTCATCAGATAAGCACATGTCCTAGTTCCAGCTTCACCAATACTATTTTTTAGAGTATGTTGATGATTTTGATGACAAGTTGGGCAAACTTCCAGTTGTGTATTCCATGAAATTAGACCCAGAAGTCAATCCAGTGGTCAGACTAGCAAGAAGAGTTTCAATAGCTGTGCAGCATAAGGTCAAAGCTCAGCTGGACAAAATGGTGCAGCAAGGTGTAATTTGTCCAGTTATAGAACCTACAGAATGGGCGTTGTCTGTGGTAACAGCTCATAAAAAAGGCTCAGATTAAATCAGTATATGTATTGACCCAAGATATTTGAACAAAGCATTTAAGAGACTGCATCAACCCATGTATACAGTCAAAGAGGTTGCAGCCCTGATACCAAATACCACTGTTTTTTCTGTCTTATATGCAAAGAGTTCATTTTGGCAAGTAATGCTTGATTCTAAATCTTCATTACTGACTACATTCAGTACTCCATTTGGAAGATATAGATTCCTCAGAATGCCATTTGGAATAAATTCTGCAAGTGAAGTCTTTCAGCATTCAATGGAGCAAATTTGTTTGGGTTATCCTTATGCCATAATAGTAGATGATATATTGGTCGGAGGCAATGGTGAGACAGAGCATGACAGAAATCTTAAAGAGAGTTCTAGACAAAGCATGTGAAGTGAACCTAAAGCTCAATCCTCTGAAGTGCAAATTCAGACTACCCAAAGTTACATATGTAGGTCATTTGTTTACAAGTATGGGCTTGAGACTACACCCATCCAAGCAAGCAGCCATTCTTGAAATCCCAGCACCAGATAATGTGCAAGGTCTACAATGTTTTCTTGGTTTATACCAGACTTCAGTGAGTTGACAGCACCTTTGAGAGAGCTTGCATGTAAAAATGTTACTTGGTCATGGCTAGACCCGATCAGAGAGCATTTGAAGTTCTTAGGCAGAAAATTGCTACCCCAACAACATTGAAATACTATGATGTCAACAAACCAATAACTCTTTCCTGCGATGCTTCAAATTTTGGTTTAGGTGCAGTTCATAGGTTCATAGGTTTATAGGTAAGTACTAGGCTATCGGCCCTAGGGCCTATACAAGCCTAGCCAAACAAGTTCTCTGGCTTTTGCCACCCAAGAAAATTATTTTCCTATGTCCCTGCCAAGCAGAGCCACAGCAGTGATTCCTGGAGTGAATTTCCTATTACCCATCCAATTGTCAAGATTTCTCTTAAAGAGGGCTAATGAGGAGCTTTGTTTGACATGAATGGGTAACCTATTCCAGAGCAGGAGAAGTCTCTGGGACAGGAATCTATCCCTCCAGCATGTTCTATTTATTGTGGTGACAAGGTTTAGGTTCCTGGAGGGTGTAGCTCAGAGAGATTGGGATTTCTTTAAGTGTAGCATGTCCATCAGCTCTGGGTTAGACATGGCTTTTTACTTTAGGCAGATGTCACCTTGGAGTAGGCGATATGCAATGGAGTAGAGCTGGAGTTTTTTGAGACGGTCGGCATATGGCATCTGTTTGAGGCTGGTAATCCTCTTAGTGAGGTATTTCTGTGGCCTTTCCAGCTGTTGCAGATGTGTTGCGAGGTACATGCCAAAAGGGGCATTGTACTCTATGATAGGTCTAATAAGGGATGAGTAGAGAGGAATGATGACCTCTCTTTTTCTGGAGGAGAACCCCTTTATGATGAGGTGTGCCATGTAAAAGGATTTCCTGACTACTGTAGCAACATGATTATCAAAGGAGAGACTAATATCCACCTGTGTCCCAAGGTCTCTTATCACACTTTTGGTGTTTAGTATGCTACCGCCTATGTGGTAGTTCATGAGTATGGTATTTTTCCCAAAGGGGATGACAGTGCACTTCTTGGCATTGAGCTTTAGGCCATGACTTTGACACAAAGCACCAATCTCAGTGAGGCCTCTTTGTAGAATGTCCACATCCTTAGGTGAATCGATTATGGTTCCTAGTTTGCAGTTGTCTGCAAATTTCATTAGCCAGAGACCAGCTGTATTTGCCTGGACTTCAGAGAAGTTGATACCGAATAGGAGAGGACCCAGGACCAAACCCTGTGGTACTCCTCTTCTCACTGGTCTGAAGTCAGATTTGGAGTCGGCTACTTTCACTGTGTGGGTTGTGTCAGTGAGCCAGTTGGCCACCCATCTTGTAACATAGGGATTTATGCCTAGTCCTGTGAGTTTATCTATAATACCAGATGGTGTCAAAAGCCTTGGTGAGGTCAAGATAGGCAGTGTGCATTACCTTACCCTCGTCTACGGCTCTAGTGACTGCTTCCAAGAAGTCAGTCAGGTTTAGGAGGCATGATCTACCCTTTACAAACCCAAACTGAATGGGCTCCAGAGTCTGGAGGTTACCTATGTCTTTGTTTATAAGCTCTAGGATGATGCATTCCATGGCCTTGCAGACCAGGCTCATCAGGCTAATGGGGCAATAGTTCTCGGGGTCTGTGGTGGCAACCCCTTTGTGGAGTGGGATAACTGTTACTGTGTGCCGCTCCTTAGGGACAAAGCCTGAAGTAAGGCTATGGCTGAACACGGTACTTAGGTGGGGTGCTAGTTTGTTCTGTAGTTTGTGCAGAATACAGCCTGGGATATTGTACAATTCCATAGATGCTGTATTCTTGGCTTTGGAGAGTGCAGTCTTCACCTGTGTGGACATGATTTCAGGGGTTTTGCAATCATCTGGTATGGGGATGGGCCCTTTGGGGAGTGAGGGGGGTGAAGTTAGCACTGAACCTGTCTGCCAGTATGTTGTCTATATCGGTTGGTTCGGTAAATGTAGTGTCATTATACTGTAGTTCAGAGCAGAAATGAGTGTTGCTATTGAGATTCTTGACATTGCTGTAGAAGGCTTTGTGGTTGTCTTTAGAATCCAAGGCGATTTTATTTTCATAACTAGCTTTGGAGGATTTTATGAGGGATCTCAGCTTTTTGCTGAGGCTGACCAGGGAGTTCCTGCAGTCAAGGGATTTTACTCTTTTCTGCAACAGTTTCTTCCTTCTACTGTAGAGCTTGTTTATGGCAGGGGGACCACCAGATTGGCTTCCTTTTTCTGTAGGATAGCGTCTTGGTTCTGTTGGGGATGGGACGGTCCATGCACTCGTGTATTTGCTTATACAGTGCATTTGTACATGATTCAGCAGTCATGCCACTATTTTCCATCTGTGTGGGTGCAATGAAGTTTGCCACTTCTGACTTAAGAAGCATGAAGTTGACTTTGGAGAAGTTTTTTATGGTGGTTTCCTTAATGGGGAGGGGGGTGGGATATGGATGTCTAGAGTGGTTAACTTGTGGTCAGATATGACCAGTGAGGAGTTGACCTCTGGTGTGGAGCATCTATTACCCATATTGGTAATGATCAGGTCCAGGATGTTGCTACCCCTGGTAGTGTTATGGGCAATCTAGTCCAAGGCATTGGAATTGATGAATTCCAGAAAGTGTTGGGCAAATGAGTTAGTACATGAGAAGTTTTCCCAGTTGATGGAGGGGTTGTTGAAATCTCCCAAAATTAGGGTATTGGGCTGTATTTTAATATTATCCAGTATATAGCGAAACATGGAGTGGGCGTCCTGGGGCATGGTGGGGGATCTGTAATATGCTACAACCTGAATTGCAGTCTTGCCCAGTGTTAATTGCACTTGGATAGTTTTGGAGGCATTATATTGAGCAACTAACCTGGAGGTGTAAATATACTTTATTAATATGGACACGTCTCCTCTTTTAGTATTTCAGTCCGGGTTGGGTGTCCGAAAGGTGTGGTAAGAATCATAGCCTAGTAATGCAGGGGTGCTCTCTGGAGCCTTAAACTAGGTCTCTATCACTGCACAGATGTCAATGTTCTCCATCTTAAGGAGAGCCTTGAGTGTGTGCATTTTGAGGTTTAGACTTCTAGCACTGAGTAGCATTATCCTTAGATTTCACTTGTTTATGTTTACTGTGGTGGTGCGTTTGACATTTGAGCCTTGCCTAAAAAGGCACTAGAGGGGTAGCTAGAGCCTTAGCCAGTACCCAGAATCCCAGTGGTGACAGGTGCAGCCCATCTCTGGCAAAGCAGTTATTTTTCAAGAAGGCAAGCCAGTAGCCTACACATCTAGAACACTTACCAAGACTGAGATGCTATATGCTCAAATTGAGGAAGAACTTTTGACAATAGTGTTTACATGTTCCTAGTTTCATGATTATATCATCACGAAATCCAGATTGAAATTATTATCACCCTTTAGTTATTATTTTAAAGAAGCCTATGCATTCAGCTCCAGTGAAATTACAAAGAATGATGCTCAAATTGCAAAAGTACAACTTCAAAATGGTCTATATGAAAGGCAAACTTCTTTATCTGGCTGATAACTTATCCAGAGGGCCTAGAAATACAATGGACCAGCTTCACGCAGAGAATTTTGACTTTGATGCCATGGAAGTCATAGTTTTTCTACCACAAGACTTGATGAGCTACGAGATCATACAATGACTGATCCAGTTTTGCAGAAGCTCAATTGCTATATCAGTGTTGGATGGCCGTCAAAGCAATCAAGTGTACCACCAGAAGTGCAATCTTACTTTCCTTACAGAGATGAGTTGTTAGTGGAAGATGACATTATTTTCAAAGGTCCTAAAATTGTTGTTCCTGCTTCCTTACAAGAATATAGCCAGATTTTGAATTGTGGTCACCCGGGTTCTGAATCTTCTAAGAGAAGAGTGAGAGGACTAGTATTTTGGACTTCCCTAGTGAAAGACATTGATAGAATACTTTTGTCCTGTTCAGTATGTAATGGTACTAAAGTGCATTTGCAAAGACATCCTCTTCATCAAAGTCAACTTCCTGATCGACCTTGGTCAATTGTAGCTACTGACATATTCGAGTGAGACAATTAACATTACTTAGTACTGGTAGACTCTTATTCAAACTGGTTCAAGATCAATCTACTAACTAATTTAACTTCTACTACAGTGATTACTAAGTTGAAACTTAATTTCTCAGTCCATGGCAGTCCACAGAAATTAATGTCTAACAATGGCACGCAATTCACCAGTCAATCATTTCAGAAATTTGCCAGAGAATGGGACTTCGTACATGTTACTAGTAGTCCAGAGTATCAGCAATTGAATGGACTTGCTGAACATGGAGTACAGAGTGCAGAGCAATTACTTAAAAAGTCAATGCATGATAATATCAATGTTTTTCTTTAATTTACTCAATCTCAGAAACATACCCCATAATGATATATTTGGTTCACCTGCTCAGAGACTTCTGTCTAGACAAATGAGAACAGCATTGCCTATCAGTTCTAGTTTATTGAGGCCTAAAGCTAAGAACAACCAAGCCATCAAAGCCCAGTTATCTTGAAAGAATTCTTTACAAAAGTCCAGCTATGACAAGTCGAGCAGATTTCTTCATCCACTGAAAAAAGGAGACAGCGAAGATACAAACAGCAAAAGGTTTTGACCAGATTGGTCAAGTAACAAATACTTGTGCAGAGCCAAGAACTTATTTTGTTTAATCTGAGGGTATAGAGTACAGGAGAAATTGCAGACATCTTCTTCCTGTAACAGAACTGATATCACAGCATCATACCTGTGATAAAGACTCAACTCTCAGAGCAATCCAGATGATATTCCTGTTCCAGAATGTGTCTTGACTCCTGATACTATTCTGGAAGATTATTCCAGTGTTCCTAAGGTTGAACAGTCAGCAGAGACAATCCTAGTTGATAAGCCAGATCCCAAATTTTATGTCACATGATATGGTTGCATTTCAAAGCCTAGTGCAAAATTCACAGCAACTTGGACATAGTTGTATATATGTATCTAACTTTGTATAATTGCATGATGAAAATAATTTCTATGTAAATTGCATATTCATTAATTTCAGTAGAAAGTCTTTCGGCTTTTCCAAGTTAGGGGTTGCCACAGCAGAACTCCGGTCCACTCATGATTGGCAGTGGATTTTACGGTGCCGAGTTTCCAGCCCGATGCCCAACCTTCAAAGAAGGCATGCCCATTCACACTCGTACCTACCTGCATGTCTTTAACGTCACTCAACAGTGAGGAGGACATGCAGACTCCACACAGAAGGCACTCTAGCCGAGTGTCAAACGGGAGAACCTCTTGCTGTGAGGCAACATCACTAACCGCTGCACCACCACAGCTTCCTATATTCATTAATTTCAGTGACAATGTCTAATTCATTTTCTCAAATAAGGAGGATGTAGAATAACAGACGTGTTGTACCTTTAAGAAGCATTTCCAAGATCTGTGTGAGCATATAAACACCAAGTATGTGCTAGCTTTAGTGCCATTTTGAAGGTGCAGCCAGAATGTTAACATCCATGTGCATGATAGCTAATTTGTTTATAAGTTAAAGTTACTTAACCTCATTTATGATGTGTTTGCATACCATAAAGCTGCTTGAACAAGAACCCACAATGCTTGCTTGCTTGTTTTATCCTAACCTGGCGAGTGACAGATGTTTAATTCAATGAGTTGGAAAATGAAAGTGAATGATGGGACACTGCTTGATAAGTAAAAGTAAGCAAGCAGAGGTGAGGACACTGCTTATTTGGTTAGGGTGAGCATTGTCACACTGCTCTAGTAAAAGGGGGGGTTGGATGTTTAATTCAATGATTTGGGGAATGAAAGTGAGTGATGGGATGCTTCTTGAAAAGTAAAAGTAAGTGAGCTGAGGTAAGGACACTGCTTATTTGGTTAGGGTGAGAGAAGTTACACTGCACTAGTAAAAGGGGGTTTGGATGTTTAATTCAATAGTAAAGGGCTATATGGATGCTCAAGGTCTATATTAGAACACTGAACAGACCAAATGTCGAGCGGCTTAAAACTCGAAAATGCCATTCATCAAGGTGTTTTTTTTTGTGAGATTGTGGTACAGTAAAGATTGGAAAATTTGCCCTTTCCTCACTGTAGTGTGATCTCGGAGTTGGTATATATAATTAGTGGGGGGGTGTGGGGGCCACAGCCCCCCACAAAAGCAATTTCACTGAATGACATTTTTGGGCTTTAAGCCGTTCGACATTTGGTATTTTCAGTGTTCTAATATAGACCTGGATGTTCATGCTGTGATTACTAAATTAAAATATTGTTTAATAAAGTTATGTTTATGAAAATGTAATAAAGGTTGCCAATTGTCATTTAGTGTGGTTTGTTTATTGAAGGGGACTGGGACAAATGAGGCTTGGGAACAAACCAATTTGTCCAGGGACATCTTCGGGTGTGGGTCAGATAGGAATAGTAATTGGAGTTAAGATGGTAGTGGAGGAAAGTTAATTAGTGGGGTGGTGATAAATGGATTAAATTGCGAAATAGGAGGGTTGGGAGGAAATGAGATAAGTGTAAGGAGGGGCTTTACTGGTTTTGTGTGAGTGTAACTGGGTAAGAGATCAGCTTTTGGTGTGAACTTGCTACCCACCCTCCCTTCCTCCCTCTTTTAGAAACATTGAAGATTGCTTGGTTATTTTATAAGTTTCGTGTTTAGGCAGATAACAGGGGCAGGCTTGTCCCTCTTCTGTTCCCCCTTGGGTGTTGGATGTTTATTCAGTGAGTTGGGGAATGAAAGTGAGCAATGGGATGCTGCTTGATAAGTAAAAGTAAGCGAGTGGAGGTGAGGACACTGCTTATTTGGTTAGGGTCAGTGAGGTTATGCTGCCCTAGTAAATGGTTATATGGATATTCATGCTGTGATTAATAAATTAAAATATTGTTCAATAAAGTTATGTTTATGGAAGTTTAATATAGGTTGTCAAATGTCATTTGGTGTGGTGTGTTTAATGAAGGAGACCAGGACAAATGTTATTAGCTACATTTTGAAATGAGTTTTTTCTTAGAGGCAAGGCATATTAAAAGCAAGGCATATCAAAGTTGAGCCAGTGCAATATTTTTCCAGTGGCTTCTCTTCCTGATCAAGGTAGGAAGTATGAACTCTTCCAAGCCCAAAACAAGGTTTGAAATTTTTAGTTTTAATACAGTGAATGTACACTTGAAAGTTTAAATTTTGGACAAATCAGAGGGCTTAGTTAAGGAGGCAGTTTTGAGAGGCTTATTCTGATGGCCTAGGATAATAAAGTCAGAGTTAGAGGATTTAGCTTTTTGAGAAGAAAAAAAAAAAAACGCAACTTTAGCTTTTTGGGAGTTTAGTAGAAGTTTTTTATAGAACTGTTCCATCTAGTTAAGGATGATAAATCTTGCTACAGAGTATTTTAGTGTAATTAAAAAAGAATATGACCTGTACATAATAATGACATTAGCATAAAGAATAATACAAAAATATGCAATATTAAAATACTGTTTGTGTAAATTGAGGAAAGTAGAGGAGATTAAGCAGAACCCTAGGCAACACCTTTAAGTAAAGGGACTTTAGATGAAAACATGAATTTTAATAGAGAAAGTCCAGTTAAAAATTGAATATACTAATTACCCTTTATCCACTGCCATTAAAATGTCATCAGTAAGAGTCTAGAAATCATGCAGAGTAGGATAAAGAAGAGCTCAATCAGAAATATATTTGGAAAGCTGATTATTAGCCTGTTTCTCAAAAACTTTTCCTACTGTAGAGAGTGTTGGAATAAATCTAAAACGACTGCAGAAGTTAAGATTTTTAATCTTTGAATTGGTTTAATAATTGTGTCATTCTATATTTTAGGAAACATATTTTGATAAAAACAGATGTAAGACATTAAGATACTAACAGAATTCATAACATAAAAGATCACACCATAAAAATAATAAAGTGACATCAACATTAGAGGTAGAATGAAAACCAGTTACAAAATAAAGTCATCACATACTAGTATAAAATACACTTCATTTCTACATGGAATAAAACAGGGTTATTGGCTCAGCAGAAACACTTATCTGGAATTCCAAGAAGATTCTGGGTTCTGTACCCACAGCAAGTACAAGGAGTTATGTTCTAATACTGTCACTGTAGTACATCATAAGAGAGTGCTAAAATCCTGAGGTGCCATCCCCTAGAATAGTAATTAAACTTTGGCTCCCTGCTTTTAAATCAGTTGAACACCATTTATCAAATTCCTTAATATTTTCATCAGATGTTACTTAGTCATTATAAGTACCATTTTGAGCTTCCACTGAAAAAATAACCATAGACCCTGTGAGAATAGTTAAGCTGACATTAACTGAATGATTAATTCATTCATTAATTCATTCTTCAATTATCCATTCAATTCATCATCATGGAGGAGCTGAAGCTTATTCCAGCACTCAGAGGGTGCAAGACATAGAATCTCATCTCATCACTGGATGTACACTTTAAAGCTTAATTCAACCATTTGTACATTCTGCCATTTTCTACATCCAAAAACATTTTCCTGCTAAACGGGTATTCCTTTTGAGTTGCAGCCATGGCATACAATAGCAGACTTCCCACTAAACTGTCTATATGAAGGCTGTTAATACTGTGATGGGTCATTGGAGTCCCAGGACTTGGTAGGCACTGAAGAGTCTCTCAAGCAGCAATAAGAATGCTAAATGAGTCTGATGTTAGATGAACACCTTCTGTTTCCTGTGGTGGACTAAAAGAGGTCCCTATTTATATATGTTACAAAATAGCAGCTGAAATTCTCAAATTAAGTCACTCAAGGGGAGACTAAATCCTGTAGTCTGTGGCTAGTGAAAAAACAATTCAGTACTTGTTTCATTTTTAAAATCATTAAATACAAGGCTTCAGGAAGGGAGGAAGGTCTGATCTTTTGCAGATATATTGTGTCTGTTATTTGGAGCATGCACATTTTTACACTTTCATTATTTTGAGCTAAAGCTGTGTTTTTTGTGTGGTATGAGTAGAAATAATATGTATTTGACTTGCATTTATGCTGTTTGCTTTGGCACATTTGTTTCCTTGTTCAGCTCAATTGTCTCTTGTTCTTTTGTTGAAGAATAGTGCAGCCGTTCCTGCGTGGAATATGGAGCTGAGCAATCCAGTAAACAAGCCTGGGGACGCGCATGAGCTTGGCAGCACTTTTCTTGCATGGACACCACTGAATAATGCTAATTACCTCATTTGCTGGTGAAAACCATGCAAATGAGGTGAATTAGTGATTCAGGAAGCAGGCAGGCATCTGTGCAAGAATAGTGTTACCTGCAGAAATGTATTTGGCTACTAGCCAAATACAGTTCTGCAAAAATCAAAACGGAGACATGACAGCTCAAATAAAAGCTTGTATTATAATCTTTAGACATGCCAATGGCCAAATATATGGCCACTGGCATGGAAAAGTGTTTTATTTTACAAAAATAAAAGTTTTTTTGGCCAGTCTCAGCCGTTTAAGCATAGGGCAGCAGTGCGCAAATGGGATGGTGCCGAAAGTAAAAAAAAAAAGTTGAAAAGGCAATTTTAAGTGAAATCTGCATTTTGCCATTATAGTCTATGGCATGCAAAATCAAAACAATACCAGGGAACAGTGGATGCTAAGGGGAAAGGCTCTGGGGTGGTGCAGTAACTAGGGATTACAGCAGTGGGGTATGCTAATGAGGGAAATTTACTGAATCACAAAAGTATTCTCAGTTCCAAACTGTACCTAACCATGTATGTGCTATAAGGCAGTGGTGTAAGCAGGAGGAGCAACAGACATGAAAAGGGGGGGGGTCATGCATGGTGTAAGCACATTGGAGCTCCATGGCTCCCAGATAAGCTTAGCGATGTACAGCTAAGCAAGGGTGTGTGTGTGAGGCTGTATTGACTTATTCCATGAAACAAAGAGCATGTTCACATCCAGAGAGGGCCATTTCTCAGTGTTTACATTACCTAAAAGTGTTTGTGTGGTGCGCAGTGGGTCTAAAAAAACCCAGAAATAGCAGAATTTACATTTGGGCTGTGAGTTTGCACAGTGTGCCTTGGGGCTTAAAAGGGGCAGAAGTCTTTTTGGCCAGTCTCAGCCGTTTAAGCATAGGGCAGCAGTGCGCAAATGGGATGGTGCCAAAAGTAAAAATAAAAAGTTGAAAAGGCAATTTTAAGTGAAATCTGCATTTTGCCATTATAGTCTATGGCATGCAAAATCAAAACAATACCAGGGAACAGTGGATGCTAAGGGGAAAGGCTCTGGGGTGGTGCGGTAACTAGGGATTACAGCAGTGGGGTATGCTAATGAGGGAAATTTACTGAATCACAAAAGTATTCTCAGTTCCAAACTGTACCTAACCATGTATGTGCTATAAGGCAGTGGTGTAAGCAGGAGGAGCAGCAGACATGAAAAGGGGGGGGGGGGTGTCATGCATGGTGTAAGCACATTGGAGCTCCATGGCTCCCAGATAAGCTTAGCTATGTACAGCTAAGCAAGGGGATGTGTCTGAGGCTGTATTGACTTATTCCATGAAACAAAGAGCATGTTCACATCCAGATAGGGCCATTTCTCAGTGTTTACATTACCTAAACGTGTTTGTGTGATGCGCAGTGGGTCTAAAAAAAACCCAGAAATAGCAGAATTTACATTTGGGCTGCGAGTTTGCACAGTGTGCCTTGGGGCTTAAAAGGGGCAGAAACTTGAAGGGGAAAAAAGAAAAAAAAATAGGAAAATAGCAGAATAAAAGCAATCAAGTACAAATAACATAGCTAGCAGGTTGAATGCATCATAGTCAGCCAATCATACAGGCAGCATCTACAGCACAACAGTATAAACTATGGAAACACCTTACAGTCTGGTTTTCCCCACAAACTTTGCACCATTGGTGTACACATGCAGGGGAATTTTAACCAAAAACATGTTAGGGGCTGTCGTTTCTTTGATCCATCAGTATGTGCTAGAGGCTGAGGGCAGAGAGGAGGATAATGTTGACAATCGCCACAGACCAAGGAGGAAGAGCAGAGTGTTCAGACCTAGGGTAACTTATCAGTGGCTACATGATCTGGAGACAGTAGAGCACTACAGGGTGGACAGAGATATACTTCAGCAAATCAAACAGCAAAAACATAGAGGTGGAAGTCCAGGATACCAAAAACACAATAACCACCTTCTGGGAGTAAGAGTAAGAGTATAGACAAGAATCAGGCCTTAGTTGCAACCAGACAAGTTTATTAATAATTCCAACTTGGAGCTGAGGCACAAACAAGCATCACAGTAAGCACTTTCATCTAACCACATGCAGGGATTTACAAGAATCATGGTAAGTGCTTACTTCAGCAAATCATCGAGCTGTGCCGACCTCAACTCAGACACAGAGTCAACAGAGAGGAACCCATCCCAGTGAATAGCAAAATATGTGTAGCCTTAAGAATACTAGCTACAGGTACTTTTCAAAGACCTACTGGGGACATCATGGGGGTCTCACAGGCATCCACATCCAGGGTACTCCACCAGTTCCTGGATGCCATCCTGTCACATGCCAGTGAGCACATTTACTTCTCCAACACCCATGAGGAAAGTACCAACAATATGCATCTCTTCCACCACGCAGCACTATACCCGGAGGTACTGGGTGCGATAGACTGCACTCACATCCACATCAAAGCACCACCCAATGAACAAGGTAGGTTCTACATAAAACACAAGGGCTTCCCCTCCATTAACTGCCAGGCTGTGTGCAATGCCCAGGGCATTATCATGAATGTGTGTGCTGGCAGCCCAGGAAGCTATCACGACTCCCACAGCTGGCATTCGTCACAGCTGTACCAGGCATTTGCCAGTGGGTTTATCCCATATGGCCATCTGTTAGGAGATGCTGGCTATGCACTGGGGCTGTGGATGATGACACCCATCAGAAATGCACGCACACCCACTCAGTAATGCCATAATGAGGCACATGCACAAACCAGGATCATTATAGACCATGTGTTTGGGATGATCAAGTCATGGTTCTGCTGCCTTGACATATCTGGTGGACCCTTGCATTACTCTCCAGTCACATGTGCATACATGTTCATAGTATGTGCCATGCTACACAATATGAGCCTGCAGAAACAGCAACAGGAGGAACAGTATGGGGAAGAGCCACACAGACCTCTACCATTGCCAAGGTCCCCACAGGCACAGAGGGACTCAGAGGAAAAGACCCCTGAGCCTGCTCCTGTAGGCAGACGGTGGTGTGCCCAGTATGACCTGGCCTTGGCAAAGAGGCAATGCATAGCACACAGACTGACACTATAGGCAGCCAGAGACTGACACCACTCTCTGACTCGCACACACAGTAAAATGGATGACACACACATCACATTACCTGTAACTTACTATGTATAGGCAGTGTACTGTGATCATCCAACATAGGCAGCCCTCAAGCACCATCGTCACAACTGCCACAGGCACAAGGTAAGTCAGTCTTCTTAACAATAAATGAATGGGTTAGTATGTTTTGGTAGCATATTTATAGTAATGCTGCATGCATGGAAGGGAATAGGGTGGCCTAATGGGATAGCAGCAGACAACTGACAGCTATGTGGGACAACAGGAAATGTCCACACAATACTGTCTTTCCCACACTATGCAGTATCATTTAAGGTGATAAATCCCCACTGCAGTATATGTGGGGGGCAAACTAAGGGGGGGTCATAGGTCACATTCACGGATGTCACTGTGGGGATCCCATACTCACTCCCAGACTCAAACAGCAAGTCAGACGTAGAAAATCATAAAGGAATGTCTGGCAAAGACACAAATGGTGACAATGATGGAATACCCCCCTACAGACTTACACAGTGATATCACAGTAAGCCTTGCAGTTGCAGTAAGATTCTTGGAAGGGTAAAAAGTTTGAAACTCAATTGTATGGCATTACAATCTAACCTGTGGCTTCTAGTGATATGCCACTAGTTTCCAAGACAGGGCACAATACTCTGCTAAATCTAACCAAAATGTAATGCCAATATCAGCGCAGTCTGTGCAAATGTATACTGTTGACAGGTGAATCCCCCCCCCCACACACCCATATTCACATAGAAATGCAGTAACATGTAAGTGTGTAGGGTAATAGCACACATTGCCAGGGCTGTCCCAATCAACATATTAACTTGTTGCATGTCCACAATATGCAGGGTCAATGAGCTATGCATATGTGTGGGGAATACTAGTTAGGATGTGGCCAGCAACTTGTCATGGCTGTTGTGTCTTACAGGCCTAGGTACAGTACTGTGGTACACAGGGCCATGTTCCAAAAAATGCAGTGCCAACTATTTTGCATGTCAGCTACACATACGGTAGGAGTTGTACACGCTGTCCAGATGTTAATATCCATTACTGCCAGGAAGCTGAACAGGTCATGTACAGGGGGCCACACATATGAACAGTACACAGGTTGCAGTAACCTACATAGTGTCTACCATACCTCACAACTGTACAGACCTTTTGCTGAATGTACACAGATATACATTATATCTGTGGTGTCTTTATTCTGAAATAGTGGTTGTCTGGCAAATCAATGACAAACATGAAAGTCTAAAGTCAGAAAATATTGATGTATTGTAGTGTCTCAGACTTCATACCCTATAGAAAAATGCATGCTAATGCAAACTCTGTTATTGTATCACCCTTCCAGGTTTGTAAGGCCAATAGTTACAATGGTCTGTATATTTAGGCCTTTGTCACCCAATTACTCATGGCGTGGTCCAGATGTCTGGCTCACATACATAGAGAGGTATGGTGCCTAGTAGCACAGCAGTGCATTCTGTCACTTACCATTGTCACCCCGGGGGGGGGGGTCCACTGCCTGGCAGCCTGGGAACATATGAGTGACAAAATGAACTATCTCGCTACATGGCCTGCATCAGTCTCATATGGCCTACAGCCCTATGGAAAAGGCCCATGCCTCATCCATAGTGCCATTGTAGGGAATGTCAAGGGGTCCATACTACCAACATAACACAGTCAACCAAATGTAAATGTAAGGCCATGCCGCTAAATGCTAGCAGCATACCTCTCAACCTTGTAGAGGAAGAATTCAGGACAAAGCCATGCATAATGGTGGGATAAAGGCTCAACTTTAGGGACACATTTGAAATATTGCTCTCATAATGTTAGATAGTTGCTAGAATAACAGCGGTGATGTGTAGTAGCATGGATGTCATGAAGGGTGTGAAGTCTGAAACTCTAATGTTCTGTCAGTATTCCCTGACTACAACAATGAATGATTTGCAACAAATGTGCTAGAAAACCACAATAATATTAAGGAAAATCAACCATATATATATGAGGCATGCATCTGGATAATCTGTGAGAATCTATACAGTTGACAGGTATGGCCAGATCCAGGATATGATCTGTCAGGTAAGAAGAATACTGCACAACCAGGAGATTCCCAGCCAGCATGTCACCAAGGTGCTGGACCTTTTACACAGCTTAATCAGTCAATTGGCTGTAGCCACACCTCCTGACTGATGAGATTATGCATGAATGTCTAGCCTTTACCTCATAATATAGGTGTGTACATCATCCATCTGGTATTTCTCTGGTAAATAACTGTGATGATCTGCTTATATCTGTCAGTAGGTAATGGCACAATACAGTATATTGTCAAACATTACATATGTCAGAAAATGCATGCTAAAACTAACCCTGTCACTCAAGCAACTCATACATTGATAACAGCAATAGTTACAGTACCCCCCTATGTTTGGCCCATTGTTTCCCCATAATGGCAGCCTATCTCCAGATATCTTGCACAAACTGGTTGCAAGTTATGGCTGTAGCACACAACACCACAGACTGGAGTACAACTATCCCACAATTACTATAGAAGGTCATACTGAGCATGATCCTACACATAGAGAAGTGAAGCCCATGTCTGAAATTACATTGGACCATATATATCTATGTATTGTAGAGAAGTGAAGCCCATGTCTGAAACCACAATGGACTATATATATCTATGTATTGTGTAAATGTCTTTGCATACACGCAGCTATGTAAACCTAACTATCTCCACACACTCCCATCAGACAGGATCACCCACAACCAGCTGTAGGCGGCACATATGTGATATATCTGCATCTGTTGTGTGTGATACACACGCACATATATATGGGCAACATATTATAATATGTCAAGCATACACACACATAGACATGGGAAGAGAGGGGACAGAGAGTGATAGAGTGACACACACACCGACAGTGAGTCATACAGAGTGATACCCTGAATGGTATAGAGTGATGTCCTGCTGCAGACAGTTAAATACCAGTTGTAAACACTGGCATGTGCCAGCATGAAGATGAGATTCACTGCCTGATGGTACTGAGGTGGGGGTTGGAATATCACATCACCTACGTGTGTGTGTGTGTGTGTGTGTGTGTGTGTGTGTGTGTGTGTGTGTGTGTGTGTGTGTGTGTGTGTGTGTTTAAATATTATGATGCCTTACCCACCCAGTACACTTTCCCTTACCCTACTTTACAACATCTGCCAGTGTCATTCACCTTAGAAGTACCTTTGGACTGACTTTAATCCTGTAAGCTCCATAGAGCATGTGATAATTGCATAACACTATCAGACAAATAACTAAATAGGTAGATGTTCTAGTCACAATCCTGGCATATGTAACAGTGGTTGTATGTAGGAATAGGTGTTTTAGTCCATTCCCACCCAGTACACCTCCCATTTCCCTACTTCACAAGATCTGCTGATGTCATCCACCGTAGAAGTACTGTTGGACTGGCCTCTGCCCTATATGCTCTGTGATGTGTGCAATAACTGTGTAACACTATAGTACAAATAACTATTTTGGTAGGTGCTCTAATCTCAGTCATGGCAAATGTAAAAGTGTGCGTGTGTATGTAGATTAAATATTTTGAGCCCATTCACACTCAGTACACATGCCATTGCCCTACTTTAGCAGTCCTGCCAATGTCAGTCACCTTAGAAGTACCTTTAGGCAGCCCTCAACCCTATAAGCTCTGTGGCACATGTGATATTTGTGGAACACTATAATACAAATAACTAGTTAGATAGGGGTTCTAATCTCAGTCCTGACAAGTGTGTGTGTGTGTGTGTGTGTGTGTGTGTGTGTGTGTGTGTGTGTGTGTGTGTGTGTGTGTATGTGTGTGTGTTTGTAGGTTAAAGATTTTAAGCACATTCACACCCAGTACACTTGCTATTGCCCTACTTTAGCAATCTTGCTGATGTCATTCACCTTAGAAGTACCTTTGGACAGTCCTCAGCTTTATGAGCTCTATGGCGTGTGCGATAATTGCATAACAATATAGTGCAAATAACTAGTTAGGTAGGGGTTCTAATCTCAGTCCTGGCAAATGTGTGTGTTTGTAGATTAAAGATTTTGTGCCCATTCACACCCAGTGCACTTGCAATTGCCCTACTTTAGCAGTCCTGCTGATGTCAGTCATCATAGAAGTACCTTTGGGCAGTCCTCAGCCCTGTAAGCTCTGTGGCACGTGTGATAATTGAGTAACACTATAGTACAAATAACTAGTTAGGTAGGGGTTCTGATCTCAGTTCTGGCAAATGTGTGTGTGTGTGTGTGTGTGTGTATGTGTGTGTGTGTGTGTGTGTGTGTGTGTGTGTGTGTGTGTGTGTGTATGTGTATTTTAAAGTATTTTGTGGCCTCTCTCACTCATTAGATTATCCAGTGTCATACTTAACAAGGGCTGGTGATGTTACTCACCTTAGAAATACCTTGGGACAGCCTTCACTCTATATGTTCTGTGGCGCATGTGATAAATGCATAACACTGTAGTAGCAGTAACTACATAGGTAGGGGTTCTAAACTCAGTCCTGGGAAATGTATGTATGCGTCCTTGTAGTTTCAAGTATGTTGTGGCCTGTCTCACCCATTACATCACCCATTGCTATACATTACAAGGGCTGGTGATGTTGCTCACCTTAGAAGTACCTTGGGACAGCCTTCACCCTATAAGCTCTGTGGTGCATGCAATAAATGCATAGCACTCTAGTAACAGTAACTAGATAGGTAGGGGTTCTAATCTGAGACCTAGCAAGTGTGTGTGTGTGTGTGTGTGTGTGTGTGTGTGTGTGTGTGTGTGTGTGTGTGTGTGTGTGTGTGTGTGTGTGTGTGTGTGTGCATTTGTGTGTGTATCATATCCATTGGGGTGTGGGTTTTGCAATTTTTTGCTGTTTCCCACACAGTACACATCCCAATGTCCAATGTACAAGGCCCACTGCTGTCATCCCCTGTAGAAGTAGCTGTAGAAACTCTGCAGCCCTATAAGCATTGTGCTATGCGCAATAATTATGTAACAGTATGGAATAAATAACAAGATAGGCAGCCCTTCCAATCCTTGGATACCATTCCCCACTCAGGAATCATAGACAAACACACTCAGCTAGGCATCAACCCCTATATCACTGAGTGGCTTGCAAACTGGTTCACAGATAGAACACACAGTGTGAAAGCAGTGGGCTCCATGTCCGATTGCCGACCAGTTGAGAGTGGAGTCCCACAGGGTTGGGTACTGGGTCCCCTCATGTTCGCAATCTACACCTCTGAAGTCCAGCCCAACATGAAGACACTCTGGCTGCCATTGTTTGCAGATGACTGCAAAGTGGGTGCTATTATTACCTTCCCACGTGATGTTGACATACTGCACAAAGGCCTCACTGAGACCTACGACTGGTGTCAGAACCCTGGACTTTAGCTCAATGCCAGAAAATGTACTGCCATCCTCTTTGGGAACAACATGGTTCCCATGAATTACTACATTGATGATAGTCTACTGAACACTGATGTTGTTATAACAGAACTGAGGACACAGATTGACAGTGAGCTCTATTGACCTGATGATAGTCCACTGAACACTGATGTTGTTAGAACTGAGAACATAGACTGACAGTGAGCTCTATTGACCACCACAGTGCCACTGTGTTCAGAAAGTCCTTCTATGTGTCACATCTCCTGACTAAGGGTGTTGTTTCCAGGAAGTAAGAGATCAGTCTCTCCCTGTAGACTCCCTTCATTAGGCCAATCAATAAGTTCAATGGCCCATTTGGCATGTACCCCACTGGACACGTGCACAACTGCAGAGGCTGCAAAAGTACCTCAGACAGAGGCTCGTAGACCTTAAACACTCAACCTACATGGACAGGTTCCAATAACTCCAACTATTCTCTGTCTCATATTGGCTACTTAGAGGCAATCT